>NC_049903.1:22906223-23206223 GCF_001411555.2 Juglans regia
TTGATAACTCACCCCTTATCTCCACAATATTTTTAAGATATTTTGATGGTTCAACTGAGGATCAAGATTTTGAGGCTTTGGGTGAGATGATTTAAGTATAGTGGTTGGAATCGAATTTTCTATATGATATTGGGAATTTGAAGTCTATTTTTTTATATTGTTGAAATGTGAGTTTAAGTGTTAGGAAGTAACTCTCAGACCCGTGGGGGACCGGGGCGTTACAACCACCTTCGGTCGAAGATTGACCACTGATGTTATAATAGATATATAAATCATCAATATCACATTTAAGCGATGTAATAAACTAATCAGCGTCCTCATCACCAACGACGTCCCTATCCAATCTTCTACAATCGCCAACTTATATCGAGAGTCAAGGATCGCAAACACAAATAATAATCTATTTATCTTCTCCATATCCTCTCAATATTTATTATATTTGTATTTCATCCTCATAACCATTGCATTCAACAAACCCACACTATCAGCACAACTCTGTTGCAAGTGGTCATAAAGCCCCAAGAGCTCCTCGAAGTACATGTTTGTAGTAAGATATTTTGTCCCAGATATACGCATAGTTATGCCATAAAACATCTTTAAAAATTGAACAAAATACCTGACATTCACCCAATCATCTGTGTTCGACACACGGAGCCCTCTTCTCCACCTGCCCCAACTAACTCCAGCAAAGCATACCTCATGCCCCCATCCTCGACCTCCATCCGCTCAAACGATGTTTGGTACTTCTGCATCATCATGTATGTAGAGTTCCATCGAGTCAGATTGTCTAGTTTCAACATACTGATAGATGGAATCTTAAGCTGTTCGGCTACGGCCTTAAACTAGCGGAGCCGTTGGGGGAAGCCCTCACATATCTCATAAGGTTTCAGACTTTAGTAATGGAATCATCAACCTTCTTTAACTCCTAAGAAACTATGAGGTTGATGATATGGGCACAACGTCGAACATGGATAAACTAGTTCTCACAAATGATATCCTCGTTTACCGTCATATTCTGCCTGAACCAATCAATGGTAGTGTCAATCACATTGGCATTGTTAATCGTGATACAAAACACTTTTTTGATCCCTTAATCATTTATACAATCATTCATCTCCTTGCCAATGGATGAACCCTTGTGATCAACAATTTATTTGAAACTGATAATCTGCTTGTGAAAAATCCACTCACTATCAATAAAGTGGGTTGTGATACACTTGTAGCCTACATTCTGTATGGAGGTCCATGTATCAGTCGTAAATGACACTCTCTGGCCAGTGGCAACAAATATTTCCTCCATCGTTGCTTTCTCCTTGGCATGCCTTTTCAAACAATCGCGCACCATAGTATATCGTGAAAGCATGAAAAATCATGGCTCTAAAATGTGCACAAATTTGCAGAAGCTTGCCTTGTCAGCTGTGACGCCCCAACCTCCGCTTCGGATGAAACAGAGACTTAGAGTGTTGAGACATGTAATACAAGGTTACATACCCTGTATATGGTAGTTAATATGCAATGCATCCTATAAATGCAACTAACAGAATTCAATATTCGCAATATATTAAGGGTGAAAATATAACTTATGCCAGAATAACTAAAAACGTCTCAATGCATTAATGACCATCATAGGTTCTAAGCCAAATAGTAGCATAAGCTAAACATAAAAGTCTCCAAAGTTAAATCAACCGCTTCATTTCTAGGGCATGAAGGACTAAGGCTATAAACATAAGGATCAAGTCTAGTCTCTTCTTGAGATCTGACTCCTCCTCAATTAGTCAGATCTAGCGCTCCATCTACCCCGTCCTCATCAAATCCTAACACAACTTCTATTATTTCGAGTGGAATGATAGTGGGTCCTCAAGGGGTGAGATTTACTTGAAATCTCAGTAAGTTAAACAACCAACTTGCACAAAGATAAATTACGCATGAAGAATGATAAATATGAAATGCATGATATGCAAAAAAAAGTGTCTCTCCCATCCAGATTCCTTAACATTTTCAAAAAACTGAGACATATTTTCTTTAGAGAACATTTTTACTTCAACCATAAAAAAACATAATTTCATCATTATTAGCAATTCATATTTAATCGTAGCATCATAACATGTGGTATCATCACAGTTTCTCA
Organism: Juglans regia; assembly: GCF_001411555.2. Classification (NCBI taxonomy): domain Eukaryota; kingdom Viridiplantae; phylum Streptophyta; class Magnoliopsida; order Fagales; family Juglandaceae; genus Juglans; species Juglans regia. The sequence continues at coordinate 22,908,352 of NC_049903.1, forward strand.
TATGCACTATGAGTACCTGTCAGTGACCGTAGTACAACTCTTGTTAAAACTACGTTGCATGCAGACTCGTTCTCAATGCATTTGTAATATAACATAACATCATCACAACATCATAACATATACACCCACCAGCATTAGGTGTCATAACATTTGACTTTGCTCCGAGTTCTTTAAAAAGAAGTCATTCGAATCCCGTTGATTGTTCTTCGTAAACCCAAGGGTTACCACTCCATTCTTAAATACTACAAAGTAGACAGAGTAGTTCCACTAGGAGAATTCCTCATTCTAGCCTTTGGAATCATGACAAAAATTATTTTTCATGCTATGTTGTAAAATATTTTTTATGACATGTGCATATATAGCAAATTTTCATGTGAAAATGGCATTTAAAGATGCATGCTAAAATGGTAAAAATACCACATGTCATGTAAATATACACTCAATGTATTATATAACAGGATATTTTATGTTCAAAATGATAATTATAACATGAATGCAGCATTTATCAATAAATCATAAATAATCTATCAAGGTATAAGTTAGAGGCCAACATACAAACTTCCTACGTTTGAAAAAGTCGGAGCATCTGAAATCAAATTTGTACTAAGTTAGTATTAATACTATTATGGATGAGGTTCATAAACAAAGGCTTCAAAAATAGATATTTACAAAATACCCCTAAACTTGCCACTGAGGACCTAAATTTTTCATTATTTGCAAATAAACCTCAAATTTAACCAAACTTCATGGACCTTATATTTTTTATATTCTAAAACCATCTATACACTTAGAATTGTAAAATTCAAAGTGGAACTAGCTGAAACAATCCCAACCCGTGATATGCATTCTAGTTGATGTCTAAGTGTGTTCTCAACTATTGATTCCTATGAATGCATGCTTAAGCAATTTTCTTTAATCCCAAACAATCACTATAGTCCTTAATGATATCGTAAAGGCCAATTATTTGGCGAGCAAGTTGATCCCAACACTTAATCGTGGCTAAAAACCTTAATCTTCATTAATCCTTCAATAATCAAGCTTGATGTTCCTAGTGTAAATCACAAAGGCATGTTTTCAAAACTCACCCAAAACATGCTTCTACTAAAAAAAATAAACGTTCAATGAACATTCTAAGACATTAATAAATCAAATCAAAACATACTTAAGACATGTCGTAGCTGAATTTCCACTTAAAACAATTTAAACACTTAACTCATCCTTAATCAACCCAGTTTTGAATTAAGCATGGTAACCTTATCTAAACTTAACCAAAATTTATTCTAACACTAGAAAACAAGACTTGACATGCAAACTAAGATTTAGGGAAAGCAAACACACAGAGAGATAGCTCTTTGCCACCAAATACATTGAACCTAGACAAAAGAAGAAGGGCAAAGAAGGAAGAGAGGGTTTCGGCTGGTGGAGGCTACATGTCACATGTGAGGGAGGCCTTTAGGTTTCCATGGTCATCCAAGGGAAGAGGAAGATATGCCAAGTGGCATCCATGCACATGGTATTTGGATTTTCAAGAAGAGATGGAGAGCTCTATATGAGGGTATTGCCAAAATTTATGGGAGGTTTTTTGGCACAAGTTCTCATTTTCCTTTAAGGGATTTTTGGCACTCACCATTTCTCTCCAAGTTCTTACACTTTCTCACCACTTTCTCACCAAACAAACACCATTATTTCTCTCCACCATTTCAAGAATCACAAGGATTTCTCCTACACCACACGAGAGGAAGGAAAGCACGAGGAGGTAGGAAGCATTCCATCGTTTCTTACACACACACACGACCAAGAGGGAAAAACAACACCAAGTTTCGAATTTAGGGCTTTTCCCAAGTATTGGCCAGTTACACGTTCATTGCTGACACGAAAGATGTGATGCCCCCAGATTCCGCTTGGGATCGGACGAACATCTGAAGCGTCGGGACATGCAACACAAGGTTACCTGCCCCCGTTCATGACATATAAGATGCAATGTTCCTAACATGTATCTAGCATTATGCAATATTCACAGCAGATATTTTTATTTTTTTGAACAATACTATGCACTAAACTTATAATATCCTAAATAGTTAAAACATAAACCATGCATACTTAAAACATCCACGATTACAACACAGGTCTCAGAAGACTATAATCACAAAACAACGGAGACTTGGCTCTATAGTTACATTGCCAAAATACACAATTGGGCTAGTTCGTTGAGTAACTCACGTAATTCGACTAACGATACCGGAATACTATCCAAAGACCTAATTATGGAGGCTACAAGCTTCGTGATGCGTCTACGACATCTAATCAACCTTCTCCAGTCTGCCAGTGTCTGCTCTCTGCTCTAATCCTGACACATCGCCTACCATTCGGGGGGAATAGTAGTTGGGACTACCACGGTAAGATTTGATTACAAATCTTAGCAAGTTAACAGGAAACTTCCACACAGGTTAATGATGCATGCATGGCAGTAAAAGCATGAATGCATAGTGAAAGTCATAAGTAAGCATAGCATAACTTGACTTATAGCATGGCATAAATGACATAACTTGAACTGAAACTGAAACTTAGCTTGATGTGACATGGCATGTACATGAACTTAAAACATAACATGGACTAGCAACATAGCATGAATGTGAACTTGAAACATAACATGGACTTGAAACATAGCATGAACGTGAACATACATAATTTGAACATGAACTTGAACATAACATGAACCTGAGCATGACATAACATAAATGTGAACATGAAACATAACGTGAATGTGAACATGACATAACAAGAACGTGAACTTGAACATAACATGATATAAGCATGAACTTGAAACAAATTCTTGTCTCATGGGATTACCATGATTGAGTAATCTTATCTCATGGGGTTATCATGATTGACATGAACTTGAAACTTGACATGAACGTAAACTTGAACATAACATAATGTGAAACATGACTTGAACGTGAAATACATGAACTTGGAATCTTTTTCAATAGACTTAATCATAAAGTGACCATACGGGTGCTATACGGGTCCCCTTGAGCCGTCTGTCCCTGCCAATCACCACATCACAACATAGGTGTCTATACCAGCTGTGAGTGCATTAATACGTACTCCACAGTTGTTGTGGCCCCACGTATTCTACGTGTCATAATTGTTGTGTCTCACGTAGTGTATGCTTCACAGTTGTTGTGGCCTCATACTCCATGCTCCACAGTTGTTGTGGCCCCATGAATTGTTTGTGCCACACTTGCTGTGGGCACACGTAACATAATGTGTGCCTCCATCGGTGTTAGTGCCTGGCGCGCTCCGGTGACCAGCTAGTTAGGCCCCATTCGCAATCTGTTGACTGTACTTCATCAACCCAGGGAATTTCACACCTATTTAGACACTCCAGCATGAACAAAGGAGTTCCACTAGGATATTACCCCATCCTAGCGCTTGGGGTCGTGATTGACATGAATTACTTAACTGGCATACATGACATTTCGTAACTTGGCGTGACATGAATGTAAGATGATAAACATGACAAACTTTGAGACTTAAATGTAATAGAAAATATTTCATAACATGGTGTACATGTAACAGACAATATTTCGTGATATGGCATAACATGTGACAGTGAATATTATGTGACATGATATACATGTAACAAATGACATACGTAATGTGACATACTTGCAACAAATAGTAACATGTGATAGAATATATTATGTAACAGATAAATTTTTGTGACAGAATAATTCGTGTAATAGATAGACATGTGATGACATGACATATATAACAACATACGATCATAAACTGTAGTTCCCTTACCCATCACACATACATAATAAATTGATAGTAAGTTAAGAGCTAACTTATCTCGATTGTCGCGTTCTACGATATTAAAGCGTGAAACACGAGGAACTGTAAGAGGGTATTCTAAAAGTTAGAAATGAATTACTAACAATTAGAAATGTGAAAAGAGACAATTTAGAGTAAAATTACCATTTTATTCTCTACTTGTGGGAAAATGATCGTTTTACCCCTAACTTAAGGAGTTCACATCCTGTATCACCCCGTTCCCGAAAAGACATTTTAGAATTTTCGAGGAACCAGTGTGCTACTACTAAACTTAAGTTTAAAAGTTTTTCCTTTTTAACAACACGCCAGATACGAAAGAATTTCATAAAATAACAAATTTCAATAAATACTGAAAATCTAAAATAAAGTCTACGGAAGCATTTATTAAAAATACAGAAGTCTTATGTGGTTATTAAAATAGTTTATTTAAACTTTAAACCATAGAAATAGTCATAGCAAAATCTGTCTAGGCCTCAGTCTTGCCTCCCGGAGTCAAGTCCTGTCCTGCAGTCTCATCTTCATAAATGTCATCACCTGGGGGGGTTTAAAAACATGAAAACAAACTAAAATAAGTCGAATACTCAATAAGCAACACATCATACAGTAAATATAATAAACATAAGGTTTCTTGAAAAGCGTGCATATTCATAAATACATTCATAAATAACATGAGCATGAACATTAACTTATCTTTCACTTATCATAGGCCGTTACCCACTGTTGACCCCCGTGAGTTAGGGTTAGCGAATCTAAATAGATTCCAATTCCGCCCGTGGCCGCGGGTTGTGGAATCCATACATAAGGAAGACAATACTGGGTGCACTACCAGCATGCACGACCTGGCAATGCAATATGCCCATAACATAGGTACCGTTTTCATATCATAACATAGGCCGTTACATATCTTATCAAATCATACTTGCATACTTGTCATTTCATAGATTTCAAACGAAATCACATACGTACTTGTCATATCATATCATAGATTTCAAATGAAATCACATTATTTCATAAATGTCGTGATACATGTTTCATCGCATAAAATCATGATTTTCCTAAAATACTTTAATGTATAAATCTTTACATAAAACCATGCATTTCATAAACAATTTTATGAAATGACTCTCACATAAAATCATGCATTTCGTAAATAATTTCATGAAATCACTCTCACATAAAATCATGTATGATTTCCCATAATTATTTTAATGCATAAATTATCACCTAAGATCATCAATATTCATAAACTTTCATATCAAATCATGGATTTTCATAAATATATCACGATTGGGTACGTAAAGAGAAGCTTCCAAAGAAGGGCATACATGCAAAATGTTTTTATAAAAGACATGTCATTTACTGTACATACGTGTAAGGGTATGATCATGCTACTTACCTCGTAGCGCTTAATCCAATATTTCCAGGACGCGATTGATTACCTACAAAATACACATAACTGGCGTAAATTTCTAACTTAACATGTATTTCGTGATCAAAACCTGAATTTCCAATTTAACCTATATTTCCATAAATCTTGATCCTTCATAATTCTAAAATCACATTGACTCTATGCTATTGACATCAATTATGTATAATTTTATCTGTCGAGCTTAAAATACAACTCTATCACCATGACACAAATCTAATTAATCTCAAGCCTAGCCCACAACTAAGCCAAATCCAACTTAAAAAAATACAAGTCCAATAAAACATCATTATAAATTTGTAAAAAATCAAGACCTGGCCCATAATAATGCTACTATATAAAACCATCAACATAAGCCCGTCGTATGCACCAAGCCCTTTGTGACGCCCGCAAATTCCGCTTGGGATCGGACGGACATTTGAAGCGTCGAGACATGCAACACAAGGTTACCTGCCCCCGTTCATGACATATAAGATGCAATATTCCTAACATGCATCTAGCATTATGCAATATTCGCAGCGGATAATTTTTCTTTTTAGCAATACTATGCACCAAACCGAAATATCCCAAATACTTAAAACATACTTCATACATAATGACATACTAAACAACTGAGATCACAATATTAATCCATATGGTTGTGATCAAAAGAGTGATGGAGATTGAACTCTACAAATACAAGTAGTAATCTGAGGTAACTACTGTATTAACACCTACATCGCATCGTCGCTTAGTCGACCATTTCCAGTTGGTCGATTCCCGATTCTCCTTCAGATCCTGTAACAAAATCTACCATTCGGGGGGAATGGTAGTTGGGACTACCACAGTGAGATTTGATTACAAATCTCAGCAAGTTAACAGGAAACTTCCACACAGGTTAATGATGCATGCATGGCAGTAAAAGTATGAATGCATAATCAAATCGTAAGTAATCATAGCATAACTTGACATACAACATAACATAACTGGCATAACTTAAACTGAAACTGAAGCTTAGCATGAACATGACTTGAAACATAACATGGACTTGAAACATAACATGAACGTGAACATGCATAATTTGAACTTGAACTTGAGCATGACATAACATAAATGTGAACTTGGAACATAACGTAAACGTGAACATAACATAACAAGAACTTGGAACATATTTTTGTCTTATGGGATTACCATGATTGCGTGAACGTAAACTTGAACATAACATAACGTGAAACATGACTTGAACTTGGAATCTTATTCAATAGACTTAATCATTAACATGACCATATGGGTGCTACACAGGTCCCCTTGAGCCGTGTATCCCTGCCGATTACCGCATCACATCACAGGTTTCTATACCAGCTGTGAGTGCGTTAATACGTACTCCACAGTTGTTGTGGCCCCACGTATTCTAAGTGTCACAATTGCTGTGTCTCACGTAGTGTATGCTCCACAGTTGTTGTGGCCCCATACTTCATGCTCCACAGTTGTTGTGGCCCCATGACTTATCTGTTTGTGCCACACTTGCTGTGGACACACATAACATAATGTGTGGCACCATCGGCGTTAGTGCCTGGCGCGCTCCGGTGACCAGCTAATTAGGCCCCATTCGCAACCTGTTGACTGTACTTCGTCAACCCAGGGAATTTCACACCTATTTAGACACTCCAGCGTGAACAAAGGAGTTCCACTAGGATATTACCCCATCCTAGCGCTTAGGGTCGTGATTGACATGAATGACTTAACTGGCAGACATGACATTTCGTAACGTGACGTAACATGAACGTGACATAAAAGACAGAAATCTTGACGTAACATAACGTGACATGAACGTAGGACGACAGACATGACATACTTCGAGACATAAATGTAACAGAGAACATTTCATAACATGTCATACATGTAACATGCAACATTTCGTAACATGGCATACCATATAACAGACAACATTTCTTAACGTGGCGTAACATGTGACAATGAATATTACATGACAAGAAATACATGTAACAGATGGCATACTTAACTTAACATGACATACTTGCAATGTATAGCATGTATAGCAATACGTGACAGAATATCTTGTGTAACAGATGAATAATTCATGACAGAATAAATTCTGTGTAACAGATAAATATATAATGACTTGGCATGGCACATATGATAACATGCATACATACAATTTAGTTCTCTTACTTATCACACATACACATTAAATTGATAGTAAGTTAAAAGCTAACTTACCTCGATCTTCGTGCTTCGAGACAAAACTCAAGTGCGATAACGTAGTGATTTCTAAAAATTAGAACTTAATCACTAACAATTAGGAATATGGAAAAATATCAACTTAGAGTAAAATTACCATTTTACCCTCTACATGTGGGAAAATGACCATTTTACCCCTAACTTAAGGATTTTGCATCATAACTTCAAAAATCACCAAAATTTACATACCTTATGTAAATTTTGTCCTAAACTCAAATATCAATTCATAAAAATTTAAAACTAAACACAACCATCAAAACTCTATATGGCCGAAACTTACAAAGGCTATTTCCTTTGCTTTTTGTTGTAATTCTTTCAAATCTCAAAACTCATGATTAAACCAAAATTTTTCTTCTACTACACTCATAACATATTCTTAAGAATAATCATGTTTTGAATCATGAACAAAAGTCATCAAAATCACTAAAACCATACTTGAACTTTTTGGTTTCTCTTCTAAGTTCAAAACAGAATTTTGTTTCTAACTTGTTTTGATCAACCTCTTGATCCATGACTTATAAAGAAGTGATCTTCAAACCAAAACATCACATGGTTCAAAAAGGTGTCCTAAAACAGATCCAAGCTTCAAACTCAAGATCACATGGGTAAACATCGACCAAAACATAAATTTAGCCAAGAACATCATCACTTTGGCCTAACCGAATATCTCCTTCCATAAAATTTCATATGTTCGAAACTAACATCAAATATCTTCAAAATAACATTCTAACATGTATATAAGATGCTTAGTATCTTCCAATAAAAATATCAAAGCCATTGGAATAAGATTAAACCATAAAAGATTTAAACTTTCTCAAAACAGAAACTGTTTTTCCTCTTCCAGTTTCTAAGTTTCTAGACCTAAGAAAATATTTCACCAAAACTTTTAATCATGCAACAAATCCTCAACCAATAATCATATACACATGTTAACAGTACTCCATAAAAATTTCGGACCAAGATCTATTCATTAGCTTGGTCAAAAACTCCAAAATATAACACACTCTCCAGTTTATCGCCCAGAATGACCTTTCTGGGGTCTAAACAACTTTTTACCAATCAAATGATCTCCAAATGGAACAAATAAGATATCCACGTAAACTAGACTCCAAAAGAAACAACTTTCATGAAGGAAACGTTGCGAGGAAACACTTACAAAAGCTTCGAAACAGGCATTCAAAAGAGGTACGAAAAACTGTCCGAGAGTGTCTTTTGTGTTCTATGAAGGAAAAGTGTAAAGGAGAGTTGCTTTTTCGTGGGAAGTGGACTGAAGAGCTTCTTACACAAGCTATGGGAAGTGATATGACTGAAGGAATGGTTGAGTGTTGGCCTTTTCTTCTCATAAAAATCAGACCAAGATCTTTTCTCAAGGTGGAGTGTGAGAGTGAAAGAGTGAGGTGGCCCTTTTGCTTTGTCTTTCAAGAACCTTCTAGGCTCTTCTTGTACAGATCTGGCCAGCCAAGTGGGGGTACAAAACTTAGCCATGAAGCAATCCTATGGTGACCAAATTCGTGGGCCTTAATGGGCCTAAACCGAATGGGCCTAAAATTTGGGGTTTAAAGAGGATTTGGGTTGCTATCAAGCCCAAATCTAATATCACTTGGCCCAATCAATTTTTCAAGGTTAACAAGATTGGATAATGATGTTCTAACACAAATTTGAAGGATTAATAGCATGTGGAAGTGATTTAATCAAGTGATTAAACACAATGCTAGAAATCGGATTAGAAAATATTTAGAGGCCAACTTTAGGGTTTTGGGGAAACCGTTTAGGGTTTCGATTTCAACCATGCTTTTGGGCTTTCGATTGGATTCCCACCATTTAGAATTTCACTAGGATTGAAAACCTCTTTGATCTGGCACAATTTGGTTGAGCAGATGAAACAAAGTTTTGCTTAAGCGACATGATCTCACACCTTCATTCCTTCAAATCCAACAAACGTTCCTTATGGTGCCAAGTGTCCAAATAAAACTTCTCTAATCCAATTTGGACATTCCACACTGTGATTTCGAAACACTGCAATTGGTGCTCTTACCGAGGTTACTATTCACTTCGAAAAAGTGTATCATAAACTTAGTACTAAAAATTCCCAAATATTCATATTAACTTATAGTGAAAATATTTTACCGAAATTTAACCTCGAAGTGCCCCTAAAAATAATTTCACAATTTCCAACAGACGTTTCGTCCGGAATTATGAAAATAGGATATTGTGCCATAAAATCCTAAATAATCCACTGAGTGTAATGGCGTAGACCATAATGCATTCTGACACTTCTAACCACCTCAAATAAATAAAACTCATATTTCTAGCAGCATAGTGAGTGATAACACTGACTATGTTGACAGACTAAAACCTATGCAATAGGTCGATTCGTAAAAACTTATGGGATTTTCACGAGATTCCTAAAGTCAATAGAAATTCGCCAATGAATTTCTAGCGGGCTGTTACATCCTCCCCTCCTAAAAAAAAGATTTCGTCCTCGAAATCGACGTAAGTACAAACATAAAATACGCTCAAAAGAAAAAGTTGCTTACCAACTTATTGCCCATCACTGGATGCCTCATCACGCCCAAGGGGCAGGTCTCGTTCTTCTTGAAATAACGCCTCCTTCTCGTAGTCAACACTATTCTTATCTATAACCATCACATGGTTATACAAAAAGACTATCACTATAACATTAAGGCATAACAATCCCAAAGATTACTGCCTAAACTTAATGACTTCTAGACTTTTTAGGTTACTGACTCCTTGCTTAAAAGAAATCACTATTCTCTTCACTATTCAATGAATTATCCACAACGTGTATATATATCTACCATTCTTAACTCTTTCTCTCTCAAATCATATCAATTTGTACTGGAGTCCTTCCACAAGGTAGGTCAAATCGTACCAGCATACTCTCTAAATCTAAAACTTCAAGTATTCATGCAGTTCAATTTGGAAGAATTTAAAATCCATACACAACTGAATTCACATTCTCTATTTCCTCAAGGAATTATATCTGCCTAGGACTAGCTTACTCCTTCATAATCACCACGAATCGTTCCTCCTCCTAGGTGGTACCTTGATAAACGATCAGCTATTAACCTCAACTCAAGAGTTTCTCTCTTATGATTAACATAGCTCTTCTATCCATCATGAGTTGCCTCTTATTCTGACTCTAATCCAAAGAATTTGTTCTTACTGCTCACGTAAATCCTTAAGACAAGCTTTTACTCCCCATATAAAAGTCTCCAATATAAGGGCAATCTAGGTTTCCACAAACACGGTGCTTCGCCAGAAACCATTTATTCGCGATTGGATAAAACTATTATCATAAGTGAATCCTACTAAGGCCAAAGCTTCTCCCACACACTGTACTCTTCCGAACACAAATTTCATTGTAACCTTCGAATCAAAACAAACTCCAAATACTTGGGATACTAATTCATCAACCTTGAATATCCTTCCTCGTACTACTAAAAGGTATTCCATATCTACACTGGTATGAATAGAAATACTCTTAATGAAAAATGTTACTCTTACCACCTGGTAACAATTCAGAGTACGAACTAAACGTACAATACCACAATCACTAAAAATAGGGCCTCGCTTGAATCAAACTGCGTACAAGTTATAAACCTCAATGATTTAACTTACCCAAAGTATCAATAATGCACTAGTACCATCAATTGTAATCTAATCAACCTTAGATAAGCTTAACAATATAGAGGTCTTAGAAAAAATACCAGTGACGGCGCCAACTCCTTTAGTTCCTGGGGCGTCAGCATCTGCGTCTCTAGAAGTACCTGCATACACTTAAGCTAGTACTGGAGGTCGTGGCATTGGTTTGGAATCTCCAATGGGAACAGTTCCATTTCTCCGGCCTCTTTTGGGACAATTTCTGATGAAGTGGTCAGGTTGGCCACATCTAAAACAGAGTCCAAAGGTAAGTTTGCACTTGCCTCCATGGTTCTTTCCTGACATCCCACATATTGGGTACGTGGTTAGTATTGAGGTTCCAGTCTCGATGCCTTTTCCCTTATCTGGTCCAGTAGATATCTTCTTCATTTCTAGATTTTCTTCAGTAGCAGACAATGAAGTTCTCTTTCGCTCGGTATTGATCTGGATAGCTAGACCTCTCTGCTCAGCCTCTGCTATCGCGGCCACGTTTACCAACTCTTGGTAATTCTTTATTCTTAGGCAAGCTACTTGGCTATGGATCCATGGCTGAAGTCCAGCTTGAAACTTTCGTGCCTGCATCCTTTGAGTAGAAATCAAGTGTGGTGCAAACCTTCCTAACACCATAAACTTAGCAGCATACTGCTCTACGGTCAAACTACCTTGAGTTAAAGTCACGAACTCCTACGCCTTTAGCTGTTAGATAGAATCTGGGAAGAATCCGTTGTTAACTCTTCCTTAAAGTTCTCCCAAGACAATGCATCCAAACTTCCTAGTTCCCTAACTAGAAGTTGCCTTTGTGTATCCTACCATATTCCAGCTTCTCCTTAGAATAGGTATACAACATATAGAACCTTCTGGTCCTCAGTACATCCACAGATCTCGTCTGTCCTTTTGAGATCCATAATCCATTTCTCGGCTTTTAGTGGCTCTTCATTACCAGAAAAAGTTTGGATAACGATGGATCAAGAACTTCTCACACAGACAATCCCTGACTTCGAGTCTGGGTACATGTGCTTGCTGATGTTGCTGTTGTCTAAGCATGTCAGTCAGCAAACGTACGGCTTCAGCTAATCCTCCATCCATCGGGGAATTCTGATTATCCTAATTTGTAACTCCCTCAGGGTTTTGAGGTATCCTACCTCGAGTCATGTCACTTCCTAAATCACACGAGTACACGTGTTACAGCCACATACTATCTCTTATACTTCAAGAAATTCAAGCCTAGTAAAGACTAAAATTTCAAGCCTAATATTTGGTGCATTTCCTAAGGACATGTGGATTTAAACCCAGAGACGTATTGCTCTGATACCACCCTGTGACGCCCGCAAATTCCGCTTGGGATCGGACGGACATTTGAAGCGTCGAGACATGCAACACAAGGTTACCTGCCCCCGTTCATGACATATAAGATGCAATATTCCTAACATGCATCTAGCATTATGCAATATTCGCAGCGGATAATTTTTCTTTTTAGCAATACTATGCACCAAACCGAAATATCCCAAATACTTAAAACATACTTCATACATAATGACATACTAAACAACTGAGATCACAATATTAATCCATATGGTTGTGATCAAAAGAGTGATGGAGATTGAACTCTACAAATACAAGTAGTAATTTGAGGTAACTACTGTATTAACACCTACATCGCATCATCGCTTAGTCGACCATTTCCAGTTGGTCGATTCCCGATTCTCCTTCAGATCCTGTAACAAAATCTACCATTCGGGGGGAATGGTAGTTGGGACTACCACAGTGAGATTTGATTACAAATCTCAGCAAGTTAACAGGAAACTTCCACACAGGTTAATGATGCATGCATGGCAGTAAAAGCATGAATGCATAATCAAATCGTAAGTAATCATAGCATAACTTGACATACAACATAACATAACTGGCATAACTTAAACTGAAACTGAAGCTTAGCATGAACGTGACTTGAAACATAACATGGACGTGAACATGCATAATTTGAACTTGAACTTGAGCATGACATAACATAAATGTGAACTTGGAACATAACGTAAACGTGAACATAACATAACATGAACTTGGAACATATTCTTGTCTCATGGGATTACCATGATTGCGTGAACGTAAACTTGAACATAACATAACGTGAAACATGACTTGAACTTGAAATCTTATTCAATAGACTTAATCATTAAAGTGACCATATGGGTGCTACACAGGTCCCCTTGAGCCGTGTGTCCCTGCCGATTACCGCATCACATCACAGGTTTCTATACCAGCTGTGAGTGCGTTAATACGTACTCCACAGTTGTTGTGGCCCCACGTATTCTACGTGTCACAATTGCTGTGTCTCACGTAGTGTATGCTCCACAGTTGTTGTGGCCCCATACTTCATGCTCCACAGTTGTTGTGGCCCCATGACTTATCTGTTTGTGCCACACTTGCTGTGGACACACATAACATAATGTGTGGCACCATCGGCGTTAGTGCCTGGCGCGCTCCGGTGACCAGCTAATTAGGCCCCATTCGCAACCTGTTGACTGTACTTCGTCAACCCAGGGAATTTCACACCTATTTAGACACTCCAGCGTGAACAAAGGAGTTCCACTAGGATATTACCCCATCCTAGCGCTTAGGGTCGTGATTGACATGAATGACTTAACTGGCAGACATGACATTTCGTAACGTGACGTAACATGAACGTGACATAAAAGACAGAAATCTTGACGTAACATAACGTGACATGAACGTAGGACGACAGACATGACATACTTCGAGACATAAATGTAACAGAGAACATTTCATAACATGTCATACATGTAACATGCAACATTTCGTAACATGGCATACCATATAACAGACAACATTTCTTAACGTGGCGTAACATGTGACAATGAATATTACATGACAAGAAATACATGTAACAGATGGCATACTTAACTTAACATGACATACTTGCAATGTATAGCATGTATAGCAATACGTGACAGAATATCTTGTGTAACAGATGAATAATTCATGATAGAATAAATTCTGTGTAACAGATAAATATGTAATGACTTGGCATGGCACATATGATAACATGCATACATGCAATTTAGTTCCCTTACTTATCACACATACACATTAAATTGATAGTAAGTTAAAAGCTAACTTACCTCGATCTTCGCGTTTCGAGACAAAGCTCAAGTGCGATCACGAGAAACTGAAAGTGGTGATTTCTAAAAATTAGAATTTAATCACTAAAAAATCAGGAATATGGAAAAATATCAACGAGTAAAATTACCATTTTACCCTCTACATGTGAGAAAATGACCATTTTACCCCTAACTTAAGGATTTTGCATCATAACTTCAAAAATCACCAAAATTTACATACCTTATGTAAATGTTGTCCTAAATTCAAATATCAATTCATAAAAATTTAAAACTAAACACAACCATCAAAACTCTATATGGCCGAAACTTACAAAGGCTATTTCCTTTGCTTTTTGTTGTAATTCTTTCAAATCTCAAAACTCATGATTAAACCAAAATTTTTCTTCTACTACACTCATAACATATTCTTAAGAATAATCATGTTTTGAATCATGAACAAAAGTCATCAAAATCACTAAAACCATACTTGAACTTTTTGGTTTCTCTTCTAAGTTCAAAACAGAATTTTGTTTCTAACTTGTTTTGATCAACCTCTTGATCCATGACTTATAAAGAAGTGATCTTCAAACCAAAACATCACATGGTTCAAAAAGGTGTCCTAAAACAGATCCAAGCTTCAAACTCAAGATCACATGGGTAAACATCAACCAAAACATAAATTTAGCCAAGAACATCATCACTTTGGCCTAACCGAATATCTCCTTCCATAAAATTTCATATGTTCGAAACTAACATCAAATATCTTCAAAATAACATTCTAACATGTATATAAGATGCTTAGGATCTTCCAATAAAAATATCAAAGCCATTGGAATAAGATTAAACCATAAAAGATTTAAACTTTCTCAAAACAGAAACTGTTTTTCCTCTTCCAGTTTCTAAGTTTCTAGACCTAAGAAAATATTTCACCAAAACTTTTAATCATGCAACAAATCCTCAACCAATAATCATATACACATGTTAACAGTACTCCATAAAAATTTCGGACCAAGATCTATTCATTAGCTTGGTCAAAAACTCCAAAATATAACACACTCTCCAGTTTATCGCCCAGAATGACCTTTCTGGGGTCTAAACAACTTTTTACCAATCAAATGATCTCAAATGGAACAAATAAGATATCCACGTAAACTAGACTCCAAAAGAAACAACTTTAATGAAGGAAACGTTGCGAGGAAACACTTACAAAAGCTTCGAAACAGGCATTCAAAAGAGGTACGAAAAACTGTCCGAGAGTGTCTTTTGTGTTCTATGAAGGAAAAGTGTAAAGGAGAGTTGCTTTTTCGTGGGAAGTGGACTGAAGAGCTTCTTACACAAGCTATGGGAAGTGATATGACTGAAGGAATGGTTGAGTGTTGGCCTTTTCTTCTCATAAAAATCAGACCAAGATCTTTTCTCAAGGTGGAGTGTGAGAGTGAAAGAGTGAGGTGGCCCTTTTGCTTTGTCTTTCAAGAACCTTCTAGGCTCTTCTTGTACAGATCTGGCCAGCCAAGTGGGGGTACAAAACTTAGCCATGAAGCAATCCTATGGTGACCAAATTCGTGGGCCTTAATGGGCCTAAACCGAATGGGCCTAAAATTTGGGGTTTAAAGAGGGTTTGGGTTGCTATCAAGCCCAAATCCAATATCACTTGGCCCAATCAATTTTTCAAGGTTAACAAGGTTGGATAATGATGTTCTAACACAAATTTGAAGGATTAATAGCATGTGGAAGTGATTTAATCAAGTGATTAAACACAATGCTAGAAATCGGATTAGAAAATATTTAGAGGCCAACTTTAGGGTTTTGGGGAAACCGTTTAGGGTTTCGATTTCAACCATGCTTTTGGGCTTTCGATTGGATTCCCACCATTTAGAATTTCACTAGGATTGAAAACCTCTTTGATCTGGCACAATTTGGTTGAGCAGATGAAACAAAGTTTTGCTTAAGCGACATGATCTCACACCTTCATTCCTTCAAATCCAACAAACGTTCCTTATGGTGCCAAGTGTCTAAAATTATTCACTAAGTGTGGCTAAGATCTTGCCAAGTGTCCAAATAAAACTTCTCTAATCCAATTTGGACATTCCACACTGTGATTTCGAAACACTGCAATTGGTGCTCTTACCGAGGTTACTATTCACTTCGAAAAAGTGAATCATAAACTTAGTACTAAAAATTCCCAAATATTCATATTAACTTATAGTGAAAATATTTTACCGAAATTTAACCTCGAAGTGCCCCTAAAAATAATTTCACAATTTCCAACAGACGTTTCGTCCGGAATTATGAAAATAGGATATTGTGCCATAAAATCCTAAATAATCCACTGAGTGTAATGGCGTAGACCATAATGCATTCTGACACTTCTAACCACCTCAAATAAATAAAACTCATATTTCTAGCAGCATAGTGAGTGATAACACTGACTATGTTGACAGACTAAAACCTATGCAATAGGTCGATTCGTAAAAACTTATGGGATTTTCACGAGATTCCTAAAGTCAATAGAAATTTCGCCAATGAATTTCTAGCGGGCTGTTACAATGATTCCTAGTGGTGTGTTTAGTGGATTGTCACCTATTAGAGAGATAGAGCATTGATTGTGTGTCGGGTGTGACAATTCCTACCCGACCTTTCTTTGACGAACATGAGTCCTTGAAGTACTTGAAGGGACAAGGTATGTTGAATAGAAAGCTTGCCAAGTGGGAAGAATTCATAGATACCTGTCCTCCTGTATTCAAATACACACAAGGTATGGAAAATTTTGTGGTTGATGCTTTAGCAAGAAGGTATGTCCTTGTCTTCATTTTAGATGCAAAATTGTTGAGACTTAAATATGATAAGGAATTGCTTGCTAATGATGATGACTTTGTTAGTGTATATGGAACATGTGAGAAATCATAATTTGGTAAGTTCTATAAACTAGATTGGTACTTGTTTAGAGAGAATAGATTTTGTGTGCCTACTAGTTTTATGCGTAAGTTGCTTGTGTGTGATAGACATGGTGGTTTGTTGGGTAACTTTGGTGTAAGGAAGACTTTCAAAGTGTTGCATGAACGTTTGTGGGAGTATCATTTGCTATTCATTGACGTGTTGCATGAACGTTTGTGGAAGTATCATTTGTCATTTATTAACATGTTGCATGAACGTTGGTGGGAGTATTGCTTGCCATTCATTGAGTTTGCATATAATTAGAGTGGCCATTTTGGTGTAAGGAAAGCTTTAGGTGTGTTTCATGAACGTTTGTGAGAGTATCATATGCCATTCATTGAATTGTTATCTGGACGTTAGCAGGAGTATCATTTGCTCTTATTAGAGTGTGCATATAATAAAACCTTGCATAGCAGTATTTCTTACTCTCAGTTTCAAATTGTTTATAGTTTTAATCCACTTACTCCTTTAGCTTTGATGCTTTCGCTTGTTGATGATAGGAGTAGCTTAGATGGACCCTTTCAAATTATGGAGAAAAATAATGAAAATGCAAAAATGTGGATCTTCTAGGTAAGTTTCATGTTTATGCTATTTTCAATGTTACTAACTTTTTTCCCTTTGATGCAAGTGGAGATTCAAGGTCGAATCCTTTTGGGGAGAGGGGGAATGATGGGAAACAAGGTGGGCCTAGTTTTAAAGATCCTTTGCAAGTTCTAGATGAGACAATTACAAGATCAAAAGCTAAGAAAATCAATAAAGCAAAGCAAGAATTGGTGCAATTGACTTTGGATGAAACTAGCAAGAGCCCAACTCATAAGATGGGCTTTAAAGAAGAAGAACCAGTTTTGATCCACTCGATACATATTGTGGAAGACATAACTTAGAGTTATTGTTTAGGCCTATTGTTATTGAAGACTTTCAATTTATTAAAATCATTTAAAGGATTTATTTTATTAGTTTAGAATAAGTGGGCCTGAGGATGCTTGGCCCACATATGTCTTATTTCTTATGAACTAACGTTTTTGGAAAGTCTTTGTATTTTGGCCAAGGCTTATTTGGAACGTTATTTTTTAAGAACTAGGGTTTAATGAGGTATTGTAGCGAGTTACTGTAGTCATGTCACTATTCATCTAGGGTTAGTTTTGGAATAAATGACTTTATTTTGGCTAAGGTTTTAATTATGTTTTGCTTTAAATATTCTTTGTAGCCTCATTTTAAGATGTTTATAAACTTTGATGAATTTTTTCGTTGTGAGTTGAGTTTTACTCCACTTGTTCTTAATTGAACTTTTGAACTTATCAAAGGTAAATCACAACATTTGTGGCGTTCCTCCTTGTAATTTGGGTTTTTGAGACAGGTTCTTCAACGAGTGATATGAACCCATGGGAATGAAATCCCTTGAACCCACAATCAATTTGAAAACTCTCCAAGAAAGCCAAAATCAAGTCAATGGATGGAGAACCTAAACCCGATGAGAACTCGTTTCAAGAACCTAGATTATATTAAAATCTTGACCCGTTGAAGAACCTGTCTCAAAAACTCAGATTACAAGGGAGAATGCCACAAAGGTTGTGATTTACCTTTAATAAGTTCAAAAGTTTAATAAAAAATAAGAGTAAAACTCAACTCACAATGAATAAATTCATCAAATTTCATAAACTCCATAACCTGGGGCTACAAAGAGTATATAAACCAAAACCTAACTAAAATCCTAACTAAAATAAAGCCCATTTTACCCAAAATGCCCCTAGATGAATAGTGTCACGACTACAGTCACGCTACAGTAACCTGTTGAAACTCTAGTTCAATAAAATAATAACTTTCCCAACATGCCATTGCATAGGCCCCCCTTAAGTCCTTCCCGTAATAAACTCAATTATTCTAAACTCATAAAATAAGTCCGTTAAATGAATTAAACAAGTTAAAAGCCTTCAAGTGCCCAAAGCCTTTAAGTCATGTTGTTGCCCTCTTCCATAGCTTATCAAATGAAACAAAACTGGATCTTCATCCTTCAAGCCCATCTTGAATATTGGGCTGTTGCTAAACTCATCCCAAGTGGATTGCATCAATCCTTGCATTGCCTCATTGATCTTCTTGGCTCTTGAACTTGTAATTGGCCCATCTGGAACTTGCAAATGATCTTTAAGACAAGGTCCATGTTGGTGCCCATCAACGGGTCTAGATTTTAATATAATCTAGGTTCTTGAAACGAGTTCTTATCGGGTCTAGATTCTCCATCCATTAACTTGATTTTGGCTTTATTGGGTGAGTTTTCGAATTGATTGTGGGTTTAAGGGATTCCATTGCCACGGGTTCATATCAGTTTAGGCCCATAATCCAATTCTAAGTTATTAGTGCCATGTGTCATGAGAATGTTATACCTTGAACCTAGTCTTGATAGTGGGTTAAGGGGGAAGGAGAGGTGTAGGAAGGCACCAAGATGGGCTTACATGCCTTACCCATTGTTTTTGTCTAGAATTCGAGTTCCAAGGGAGGTTTCTTGGAAAGGGAAGCCTAGGGAAGTGAAATGGAGTTTTCTAGAAGTTTTTGCCATGTGTCAAGCATGCACCATTTTGTGAAGAGACTTTTGTACCAAGGATAAGTTTCCCTTAGGGTTTCGACCAGCACACTCCCAAGGAAGGAAGATGAAGCAACATCTTGGGAAAGGAAAATGGAGAGGACGGCTAGGGCTATGGCACACGCCCAATGCCACTTGTCTTCCATGCCAAGAGTTACTTGTTGATAATAGGAAAAGGCATGTAGGGTTTTACGAAGCTACCCTTTAAGAGATATTTGCTTGTTTAAGGAAAGAAAGAGCATAAGAGGGATAAAAGGAATTTCGGCCAAGGAGGAGTCGTCCTACATGCCACCCCCAAAGTGTCTCCTCCTAATGCAATCCAAGTGGGAAACTCCAAGAGGCATTTCGGCAATAGGGAAAAGGGAAAGAAGAAATCTTGCCACTTGTCATCCATGCAAAGACTTTGGATATAACCAAAGAGGGAAGTGAAGGGTCTCATATAAAAAGAGAAGGGTTCACACCAAGGGGGCTTTTCCCTCGCCATTTTTTCAGATTTGCATGAGCTCTCAGTCTCTCTCCACACAATTCTCCCTTGTCCATTTAAAAGTTCCCTCATTTTCTTGTATTTGCTTTCCAACTAAACAAGGAGGATCATTGCAAGAGAAGCGATTTTAGCCCTTGAGGCCGATTAGTGAAGGGGCAGTTCATCCTCCATGTTTTGGCCACCCCATGTATCTTGCTTACTTTAGGTTTTGTTTTATTTTATGAGTGACATGAAGGGGTTTTAACCAAAAAACCCTAGAAGCTGATTTGTTTAAGACCAAGTGATGACCTAGAGATCCACACACACACTCAAGAACATGAGGTAGGGTTTTAGATACTCTTTCTAATATAGTATGTTCGGATTTACAGCTTGCTAGCATTCCTTACGTGAATTTTGTAAGTATACACTCAACTTACTCTTGGTTAATATTTCTATATGATTGTGTAAATCCTTTCAATGTTTTGATTGCTTTGTTTGTTATCGGTTGTTTGTTTGAATATGTTAATATGAACTTGGGTAACTTTAAGGAAGTATTGTATGTTTCGGATTTGTAATGAAATTGCCATGAAATATGTCTATGAGTTTCGACTTTCACTTTATTAAGGTTGATTGTTTATGCAACATGATGTTTCGGTTTGAACATGCTATGGAAGTTTCAAACTTAGTAAAAAATCTATGATTTCATCCCTTAGTTTACTATGTTTTGATTTCTATGATATATG
Organism: Juglans regia; assembly: GCF_001411555.2. NCBI lineage: Eukaryota > Viridiplantae > Streptophyta > Magnoliopsida > Fagales > Juglandaceae > Juglans > Juglans regia. The sequence continues at coordinate 22,929,359 of NC_049903.1, forward strand.
TATGAGGATTGGAACATGTTTATGAGATGCATCTTCATGTTTTTATGCCTATGAGTTTCGGCCTAAGCAAGTTCTCAGGGTTCCATGTATACGTTATGATATCCCTTATGGTTTATGTTATCATGCTATGAAATGAACATGTTTTGCTTGGTTATTTCATGCATGGCATTTCATATGTCATATGTCAAGTATAAGTAAGCATGTTATAAGTCTCATATTACATGCATTTGGGGAAGAGTGCTTTCAAAAGAAAGTGTCTTCAAAGAAAATGTTTTCAAAGAAAGTGTTTTCGAAGAAAATGGTTTAAAAGCTTTTTCACGACCCCAAGTGCTAGGAAGGGAGAATGTCCTAGTGGAACTCCTTTGTCCACTCTGGAGGGGTAACCCTCGGACGACAAAGTACCGTCGACGAGCCTCGAATAGATTCTTTTCAAATGATACCAGAGCGAGGAATCAGCTAACGCTAGTGGGTGCATAAGGCATGTAACCCGATGAAGTAAGGTCGAGTTAATATGAATCTCTGTTTATGACGTATTGATCACGGTGCATGGACCATTGATGGTGTTGTAACTAGCAGGAACACGCGATGCTAAGGGGAACCGTGTTGTATCCACTCTTTGAATAAGAATATGAGCATAAGTGCTAAGGATCACTCAATGGAAATCTTGTGAAATGTTCTGATAAGTCAAGTTCTGAATAAGTTCACATGAATAAGAAAAAGTTATGAAGTTTTTATGAAAAGCTCAAGTCTCTGTTATAAGTCTTTTGATAATGGTTAAGTGCATAAGTCAAGTTCTGGTCAAAGGCATAAGTCTAGTACATGTCCATGCACGCATTTCATGATATACCTTTTATATGCTTGTGTTAACTATGGTATGTTGTGTGATTACTTACTGAGATTTATTGAAATCTCATTGTGGTAGTTTTAACTACCATTCCCCAACCGGAATGGTAGAAGTTGTGACAGGTTTAGTAAACGACAACCATGACCATGACCAAGAGGAAGAGAACGACACCTCCTCCCCTAGAGAGAATTGTGCCTAAGATGGTTCTGAATCAGCCTGAGCCCTCCATCCTAGAGTGACTCGAGGCAATTGACTGGGAGATCACTGGTATATTTGAATTCATTGCGGAGTTCAAGCGGCATAACAACCGAGACAAGGATAAGGCTTTGGAAAAACGTGTGAAACCCGAATCTTTTTTATGAGTACGAGAGTTTAAGTATTTTGAAAAGAAAGGGAAAAAAAAAGGCAACAGTACTTATAGCCAACTTTTGTAGATTTATGTTGTCTTTTAGGAAATATCGTGTTTTGGGAATTTTAAACTATGCTTTATGCTTTTGGGATATTACGCCTTTATGACTCATGTTTACATTTGGACAATATTTGGGGTTATAATATTAGTATGGTGCCATGTGCTTTGCAATTGCTTATCACGTTGCTTAGTTTATCCGACTTTTAATAACTTTCCGCTGCTACGTTATTGCATACTACTAGTGTACTTAGGTGCATATCATATTATCTGTCATGTACGAGGGTTGTGTAGCCTTATGGTACATGTCCCGACGTCTCAGTCACCATCCAATCCCAAGCGGGGGGCTAGGGGGCCACATATTTAGTTGTAATACCAAAGGTGGATTCACCTATAGGTTTTGATCAATTTCACCTCATTAGTCTTTGCTCTATTTTCTATAAAATTTGCTCCAAAATTATTGTGAATAGATTAACAGGTCTCTTGCCTCGTCTGATATCTCTGGAGAAATGAGCCTTTAATCTAGGAAGGAGTATCTTCGAGAATATTAGCCGTACCTAGGAAATGGCTCACTCTATTAACAAATGTACTCATGGGGGAAATATTATGTTGCAAGTGGATATGGCGAAAGCTTATGATCGTGTTGATTGGGCCTTTTTTATTATAGTTTTGCTCAGGTTTGGCTTTTCTTCTGAATTTTGCGAGTTGGTGCATTCTTGTATTTGAAGCCCTTGGTATTCAGTTATGATGAACGGTATGGTCAAGGGTTTCTTTTCGGGAGGCCGTGGTCTTAGTCAAGGGGATCCTTTGTCTCCTTATTTGTTTATTATTCAACAAGAGGTCATTCCCAGGATGCTTCATGCCAGTGTGATAGATAATAAATTTGGCCAGTTTTATCAAGTCTGAGGTATGCCAATTGTGTCTCATTTGATGTATGCTGATGATATAATGATTTTTTCTAATGCAAACCAGAGATCAGTTTGAGCAATTCAGAACATTCTGAGTCAATATGAGAGATGGTTGGGCCAAGCTATAAATAGTATGTTCGGATTTACTCACTCTACGTCTATTAAATCTGAAGATGAAAAAGTAAAGGAGTGTGAGAGATATTTGGAAGCTACCCCTTCCCTTTCTCATTCAATAAAATAGAATGTGGAAGAGCTAATGTGACGCCCCCCCAGATTCCATTAGGGATCGGACGGACATCCGAAGCATCAGGACATGCATCTAGTATTATGCAATATTCGCAGCAGATAATTTTTTTTTTAGCAATACTATGCACCAAACTTATAATATCCCAAATAGATAAAACATAAACCATGCATACTTAAAACACCCACGATTACAGCATGAGTTGTAAAAGACTGTAATCGTAAAACAATGAAGACTTGGCTCCATAATTACATTGCCAAAATATACTATTGGCTAGTTCGTTGAGTAACTCACGTAACTCTACTAAGGATGCCAGAATACTATCCAAAGACCTAACTATGGAGGCTGCAAGCTCCGTGTTGCGTCTACGGCGTCTAATCAACCTCCTCCAGTTTGCTAGTGTCTGCTCCCTGCTTTGATCCTGACACATCGCCTACCATTCGGGCGGAATGGTAGTTGGGACTACCACGGTGAGATTTGATTACAAATCTCATTAAGTTAACAGGAAACTTCCACACAGGTTAATGATGCATGCATGACAGTAAAAGTATGAATACATAATCAAAGTCATAAGTAAGTATAGCATAACTTGACTTAAAGCATAACAAGTACAGCAACATAGCATAAACGTGAACTTGAAACATAACATGGACTTGAAACATAGCATGAACGTGAACATACATAATTTGAACATGAACTTGAACATAACATGAACCTGAGCATGACATAATATAAATGTGAACTTGAAACATAACTTGAACGTGAACATGACATAACATGAATGTGAACTTGAACATAACATGATATAAACATGAACTTGAAACATATTCTTGTCTCATGGAATCACCATGATTGAGTAATTTTATCTCATGGGGTTACCATGATTGAGATGAATTTGAAACTTGACATGAACGTAAACTTAAACATAACATAACGTGAAACATGACTTGAACGTGAAATACATGAACTTGGAATCTTTTTCAATAGACTTAATCATAAAGTGACCATATGGGTGCGTTAATACCGCATCACAACACAAGTGTCTATACCAGCTATGAGTGCGTTAATATGTACTCCACAGTTGTTGTGGCCCCACGTATTCTTCGTGTCACAATTGCTGTGTCTCACGTAGTGTATGCTCCACAGTTGTTGTGGCCCCATACTTCATGCTCTACAGATGTTGTGGCCCCATGAATTGTTTGTGTGTGGACACTTGTAACATAATGTGTGGCTCCATCGGCATTAGTGTTTGGTGCACTCCGGTGACCAGCTAGTTAGGCCCCATTCGCAACCTGTTGACTGTACTTCGTCAACCCAGGAAATTTTACACCTATTTAGACACTCTAGCGTGAACAAAGGAGTTCCACTAGGATATTATCCCATCCTAGCGCTTAGGGTCGTGATTGACATGAATAACTTAACTAGCATATATGACATTTCGTAACGTGGTGTGACATGAACGTGACATAAAAGACAAAAGTCCTGACGTAGCGTAACGTGACATGAATGTAAGATGACAAACATGACATACTTTGAGACATAAATGCAACAGAAAATATTTCCTAACATGGCGTACATGTAACAGACAATATTTCATGACATGGCATAACATGTAATAGACAATATTTCATAACATGGCATAACATGTGACAATGAGTATTATGTGACATGATATACATGTAACAGATGGCATACGTAATGTGACATACTTGCAGCAGATAGTAACATGTGATAGAATATATTATGTAATAGATAAGATTTTTGTGACAAAATAATTCGTGTAATAGATAAACATGTGATGGCATGGCATGGCATCTATAACGGCATACAACATAAACTATAGTTCCCTTACCCATCACACATACACAGTAAATTGATAGTAAGTTAAGAGCTAACCTACCTCGATCTTTGCGTCCTACGAGAGTAAAGCGCGAAACACGAGGAATTGTAAGAGGGTATTCTAAAAGTTAGAAATTAATTACTAACAATTAGAAATGTGAAAAGACACAACTTAAGGTAAAATTACCACTTTACCTTCTATATGTGGGAAAATGACTTTTTTACCCCTAACTTAAGGATTTCACATCCTAACTCCAAAAATTATCAAAATTTACATTCCTCATGTAAATTTTGTCCTAGACTCACATAACAGCTCAGAAAAATTTAAAATCAATCACAACTATGGAAAACTCACAATGGCCGAAACATTCATAGGCCATTTCTCTTTATTTTGGTTGCAATTTCTTCCATCTTCAAAACCTATGATTAAACTCAAATTTTTTAACAAGGATCTTCCTATCCTAAGTTTAAAAATACACTTAAAATATCCATTAAGAAAAGCTAATCATCAACACCGAACGTTTTGTAAAAAGACCCAAACTTTTTCACAAAAAGTAAACCCTTAAATCACAAGTTTTGACCTTAATAAAAACAACTCCAAGAATTCCAAAAAAAAATCAAATCTTACTTCTAACATATTCATAACATCATCCTAAGATCAACCATGCTTTAAAACATCAAACAAAAGCCACCAAAAATCACAAAACAACACTTGGAGTTTTTGGTTTTAAACTTAGTTCAAAACAGAAACGTTTCTCTCCACTAACTTTGATCAATCTCTTGATCCATGGCTTAAACACGTGATCTTCAAACTAAAACATCTCATGGTTTGCAAATGTGTCCTAAAGAAGATCCAACCATCAAACTTAAAATCACATCGCTACAACTCAATAAAACATGGATCTAACCCAAAAACATAAAATCTTAGGCCTAACTGAAATCCTCTTGCATAGAAAAATCATACCTTTAAAAATAATACTAAATATCTTCAAAATAAGATCCTAACATGTATATAAGAGGCTTAGGAGCATCATATAAAAATTTCAAAGCCTTTCGAATAAGATCAAACCACAAAATATTCTAACTTTCACAAAACAAAAACTGTTTTCTACTTCCAGTTTTCAAGTTTCTAAATCTAAGGAAATCTATCATCAAAAGCTTTATCCATGCTACAAAACCTTGATGAAAATTCATAAACACATGCTAACAACACTCGATAAAATGTTCGGACCAAGATGAGTCCATTAGCTTGGTCAAAAATTTCAAAACATATCATACTCTCCAGTTTCAAGCCCAGAATAACCTTTCCATGGTTACAAATACTTTTGATCAACCAAATGAGAATGGAATGAAACTAATAAGATATCCACAGAAACTACACTCAAAGACGAACAACTTATGTGAAGGAATTATCGTGGGAAAATACCTACAAAGGGTCCAAAATGGCCACGCTAAACGACTCAGAAATCTACTCGAGAGAGCTCTTTTGGGTTTCTCTCTAAGAATGGGGGAAAGAAGTGATAAAATAGAGAGAAGTCTGTCTTGCACGACTTTAGACTTCTGGAGGGGGAAGTTATGGGCTTAAATGACCCTTGATTGGGGGTGGCTATGTGACATAAACTGGACAATAGAGAGGTGCAAGGACTGCCATGTGGGGGAGGAAACTTCTCCAAGAAGCTTTGCCAAGGTGGCCAATTTCGTGGGCCTTGGTGGGCCCCAACCAAGTGGGCTTCAATTTGGGGTTCAAAAGGGGTTTGGTTAAGGTTTGAGATGCTATCAAGCCCAAAACCAACTTTTCTTGACCCAATCAAATTTTCAAGGTTTAAAAGGTTGGATAATGATGTCATAACAAGGATTTGATTAATTAATAACATGTCGAAGTGATTTAATCAAGTGATTAAACACAATGCTAGAAATCGGATTAAAAAGGGTTTGGAGGCCAACTTTAGGATTTGGAAAAACCGTTTAGGGTTTTGGTTTCAACCAAGCTTTTGGGGTATCAATTGGATTCCAACCATTTAGGGTTTTGCTAGGGTAGAAACCCTCTTTGGTCTAGCACAATTTAATTGATTAGATGAAACAGAGCTTTGCTTAGGTGGCATGATCTCACACCTTGACTTCCTTCACAAATCCATCTAATGGTTCCTCATGGTGCCAAGTGTCTAATACTATTCACTATATGTGGCTAAGATCTTGCCAAGTGTCCAAATAAAACTCCTCCAACCTAATTTGGACATTTCACACTGTGATTTTGAAAGCACTGCACTGGGTGCGCTTATCAAGGTTACTATTCACTCAAAAAAATACATAATAAGCTTAGACTGAAAAAGTCTAAATATTCATATTAACTTATAGTGAAAATCGTTTACCAAAATTTAACCCTAAAGTGCCCCTAAAAATAATTTCACAATTTCCAACTGACGTTTCGTCCGGAATTATGAAAATAGGCTATTGCGCCAAAAAATCTTAAATAATCCACTGAGTCTAATGGTGTAGACCATAACGCATTCTGACACTTCTAACTATCTCAAATAATTAAACTCATAAATCTAGCACCATAGTGAGTGATAACACTGATTTTGATGACAGACTAAAACTTGAGCGATTGGTCGATTCGTAAAAACTTATGGAGTTTTTACGAGATTCCTAAAGTCAATAGAAATTCCACCAATGAATTTCTAGTGGGCTGTTACAGCTAAACTCATCTTAGCTGACGTCACCCAAGCTTGAACTCAAGCCACTTCCATCAAATTTAAGGTATGCTTTCTTGGGACAGGACTCTACTTTTCCAGTTATTATTAACAGTTCATTAAGTGATGTAGAGGAAGAGAAGTTGCTGAGAGTCTTACGGAAGCACAAAATGGCTTTGGGTTGGACCATCTCGGACATCAAATGAATTAGCCCTTCAATTTGCATGCACACGATTTTAATGGAGGATAATTTCAAACCGATCATCTAACCCTAGAAGAGATTGAATGCATCAATGCAACAAGTGGTGCATAAAGAGGTATTGAAGCTATTAGATGTTGGGATCATTTATCCAATCTCAGAGAATGCATGGGTAAGTCCAGTGCAAGTCATTCCAAAGAAATGAGGGATAACCGTGATCAGGAATGACACCAATGAACTCATATCGACCAGGACAGTCATGGGATGGCGAGTATACATAGCCTATCGAAGATAGAATGATGCAACTTGGAAATACCATTTTCCCTTACCCTTTTTTTTTTATAAAAGGATTTAGAAAAGGACGACGGGAATTACCGTTCAATTTAAAACTTTTTACTTCCATACCCGGGGTGCAAGACTCTACGTTATAAAATAAAATGTACTTTGAGAATAAAAGAGGTTTACAGAGGAAAACATCAATTTTAACAATAAAAATGCCTCTAATACATTTAGACACTCATGCCTAGACTTTCGTGCTCTTCCCTTTGGGCCGTGTTTGTCCTGATGCGTGCTGCTCATTCAATCCCTATGGAGAGGAGGGGCATGCATAAAAACTAAAATGAGTCGATGACTCGTAAGCATTACTTCATACAATGAAAATATAATAACATAAGTTTTCATTCATGCATTCATTATACCATACATACTATATGTACATGCATGCGTGCGTTCGTTTGAAAATATCACTGGATGAGATTTTACTTTAAAAAAATGGGCTTTCTCTTTGTAAAACATTTATCTCGTCAGTGCCTTCATACGTTTATGCATTCATACGTTTATACATTTATACATTCTTTCTTATCACCTTTATTGGCCAAAACACACTGTTACACCCTGTGTGTTGACGTTAATGGTCTTCCTTTAGATCTGGACTCCGCCAGTGGCCACAGGTTGGGAATTCCTTTTCAGTCAGGGGGCATCACTGGGTGCACTACCAGTACTACTTACCCGGCATTGCAATCTGTCCATTCATTCGGTACCCTTTTCATTCATTCATGTGGACGTTACGTATTTTCATACATTAACCATTCAGTCCTTTCTTTTCATTTCATTTAAGCTCTATCTTTCATTTAACAGTTTGTTCATGGAAAACATCATTTAAAAGCATGGGTTTAAACATCGTCTTTCATGGCATCATTTAAAATATCGGTTCGTGGCATCCATAAAACATAAGTTCATAGGGACATTTTAAAAAGAAATATTTTCTTCGCATTGTTCAAAGCATCAGTTAAAGCATCAGGCATGGGTTTCAAAGTTTCTTTTCGTGGAAAATACAGACAATAGATACAACGTATAGTCATCCATTCACATGCATACAATTAATACTTTGGGTGCGTAAAAAGGGGCTGCCAAGGAGGGTTGTACATACGTATACATTTGAACACTTATACTTAGCACGTTTTTCGTAAAACATCTTCTGTGTCGTTTAGTAAAGCATCGTAAGGGAAAAACATTTCCTTTTTGTTTTCTTATATTTTGGAAAACTCAAGAAGAGTAAGAACGTAATACTTACCTAGACTCCATGCTTCTTTCATATCATGCAGTCCATTCATGTGCGTGTCAGATGGCAACCTATATGCATACACATAACCTTGACATCATTCTTTATCTAATGCATAAGCAACTAAACTTAAAAGACATAACTACAATTCACTTGGAACACTCAACTTCTATCTCGTGCTCTTACGTGCCTTTTACTATGTTAAAACCTTCAGGATCCACTTACGGTCACTACATCTTCCAAACTCAAGGTCTTACCTCGAGTTCCCATCCACTAAAGTGAACCCATGATTCACCTTAGGATTAAGACACCAAGACCTTCATCTTACTCTTCCTATTGACCACATTCCGACACATGATTCTGACCGACGGGGTCACGCATCTCAATCCTAGACAATACATCTGTCACTGCCTTCATGCATTCGAGCTCACACTTAATCCTCATTCTCATTCATACACGCCACACGGCTCTAAGCTGACTGTGAGGCTTAAGCACCGTGTGCCTGTGCTTAGGAAAGATTACCCATTACATATGGTGAATCCATCCAGCACATGTGTCTCACAAGATTACACATGTACCTTACCTCTTCATTACCTAAGACCAACATATAACACATTGATCACATGCTCATAGGGACAAGCACCATACTCCGATACCAACCTTCTCTTAACTCGGCTAGCTTGACTCTTCATGCTATCCGTCCTTTTAGACAGTTCATCCAAACACTTAACATGACCAGACTCCATTCACAACTACGTCTTACGTCACATCGTATAGCTCGAAACTACTCCCAAGCTACACCGTGACCGTGTCACGTCACCTAACATCCCGTTACGGTTCCTCACGAGCATGGTCCCTCACCAACTCCTAACTCATCATGAGCACGGTCACTCAAATACTCTTGTCAGATCGTGATATCTCGTCACGTTCCAGCTATGCCATTCCTATACTAACTCCTCACCCATGACAAGCACGACTGCCAGTAACCATGTCACTTCGTGACATTCCGCCGTCATGCTTCCGTTGCGCACTCTTACACTTGTTCTACCACTTCACACATACTCCTTGTGACGCCCCCAAATTCCGCTTGGGATCGGACGGACATTTGAAGTGTCGAGACATGCAACACAAGGTTACCTGCCCCCATTCATCACATATAAGATGCAATATTCCTAATATGCATCTAGCATTATGCAATATTCGCAACGGATAATTTTTTTTTCTTTAGCAATACTATGCACCAAACTAAAATATCCCAAATACTTAAAACATACTCCATACTTAACGACATACTAAACAACTAAGATCACAATAATAGTCCATAAGGTTGTGATCAAAAGAGTGCTGGAGATTGAACTCCACCAATACAAGTAGTAATCTGAGGTAACTATTGTAATACCATCTACGTCGCACCGTCGCTTAGTCGGCCGTTTCCAGTTGGTCGATTCCCGGTTCTCCTTCAGATCCTATAACAAAATCTACCATTCGGGGGGAATGGTAGTTGGGACTACCATAGTGAGATTTGATTACAAATCTCAGCAAGTTAACAGAAAACTTCCACACAGGTTAATGATGCATGCATGGCAGTAAAAGCATCAAAGCATAATCAAATCATAAGTAATCATAGCATAACTTGACATACAACATAACATAACTGGCATAACTTAAACTGAAACTGAAGCTTAGCATGAACGTGACTTGAAACATAGCATGAACGTGAACTTGAAATATAACATGGACTTAAAACATAACATGAACGTGAACATGCATAATTTGAACATGAACTTGAGCATGACATAACATAAATGTGAACTTGGAACATAACGTAAATGTGAACATAACATAACATGAACTTAAAACATATTCTTGTCTCATGGGATTACCATGATTGCGTGAACGTAAACTTGAACGTAACATAACGTGAACTTGAAACATGACTTGAACGTGAAATACATGAACTTGAAATCTTATTCAATAGGCTTAATCATTAAAGTGACCATATGGGTGCTACACAGGTCCCCTTGAGCCGTGTGTCCCTGCCGATTACCGCATCACATCACAGGTTTCTATACCAGCTGTGAGTGCGTTAATACGTACTCCACAGTTGTTGTGGCCCCACGTATTCTACGTGTCACAATTGCTGTGTCTCACGTAGTGTATGCTCCACAGTTGTTGTGGCCCCATACTTCATGCTCCACAGTTGTTGTGGCCCCATGACTTATTTGTTTGTGCCACACTTGCTGTGGACACACGTAACGTAATGTGTGGCACCATCGGCGTTAGTGCCTGGCTCGCTCCGGTGACCAGCTAATTAGGCTCCATTCGCAACCTGTTGACTGTACTTTGTCAACCCAGGGAATTTCACACCTATTTAGACACTCCAGGGTGAACAAAGGAGTTCCACTAGGATATTACCCCATCCTAGCGCTTAGGGTCGTGATTAACATGAATAACTTAACTGGCATACATGACATTTCGTAACGTGACATAACATGATCGTGACATAAAAGACAAAAGTCCTGACGTAGCATAACATGACATGAACATAAGATGACAGACATGACATAGTTCAAGACATAAATGTAACAGAATACATTTCATAACATGGCATACATGTAACATACAACATTTCGTAACATGGCATACCATATAATAGACAATATTTCATAACATGGTGTAACATGTGACAGTGAATCTTACATGACATGAAATACATGTAACAGATGGCATACTTAACTTAACATGACATGCTTGCAATGTATAGGAATACGTGACAGAATATCTTTTGTAACAGATGAATAATTCATGACAGAATAAATTCTGTGTAACAGATAAATATGTAATGACTTGGCATGGCACATATGATAACATGCATACATACAATTTAGTTCCCTTACTTATCACTCATACACATTAAACTGATAGTAAGTTAAAAGCTAACTTACCTCGATCGTCGCGTTCTACTAGAATAAAGCGCGAAACACGAGGAACTGTAAAAGGTTATTCTAAAAGTTAGAAATTAATTACTAACAATTAGAAATGTGAAAAGAGACAACTTAGAGTAAAATTACCATTTTACCCTCTACATGTGGACAAATGACCATTTTACCCCCTAACTTAAGGATTTGATATCCTAATTCCAAAAAATTACCAAAATTTACATTCCTCATGTAAATTTTGTCCCAAACTCAAATCTCAACTCAGAAAAATTTAAAACCAATCACAACTATGAAAAACTCACTATGGCCGAAACCTACATAGGCCATTTGTCTTATTTTGGTTGCAATTCTTTCAAGTTCCAAAACTCATGAATAAACCAAAATCTTGTAACAAAGATCTTCCTATCCCAAGTTTAAAAACACCCTTAAAACTATCCATTAAGAAAAAGCTAATTATCAATACCAAACTTTTTGTAAAAAGACCCAAACTTTTTAACAAAAAGTAAACCTTAAATCACAAGTTTTGACCTTAATAAAAACATCTCCAAGAATTCCAAAAAAATCAAATCTTACTTCTAACATATTCATAACATCATCCTAAGATCAAACATGCTTTAAAACATCAAACAAAACTCACCAAAAAACACAAAACAACACTTGGAGTTTTTGGTTTTAAACTTAGTCTAAAACAGAAACTGATTTTCCCAACTAACTATAATCAATCTCTTGATCCATGGCTTAAAGACATGTGATCTTCAAACTAACACATCACATGGTTTAAAAATGTGTCCTAAAGAAGATCCAACCATCAAACTTAAAATCACATGGCTAAAATTTAATAAAACATGGATCTAACTCAAAAACATCAAAGTTTAGGCTTAACCGAAATCCTCTTGCATAGAAAATCATATCTTTAAAAATAATACTAAATATCTTCGAAATAACATCCTAACATGTATATAAGAGGCTTAGGATCATCATATAGAAATATCAAAGCCTTTGGAATAAGATTAAACCACGAAATATTCAAACTTTCACCAAACAGAAACTGTTTTTCCACTTCCAGTTTTCAAGTTTCTAACTCTTAGCAAATCTATCATCAAAAGTTTTATTCATGCAACAAAACCTCAATGAAAATTCATAAACACATGTTAACAACACTCCATAAAACTTTCGGACCAAGATAAGTCCATTAGCTTGGTCAAAACTTCCAAAACATAACATACTCTCCAGTTTCACGCCCAGAATGACCTTTCCATGGTTAAAAATACTTTTGACCGACCAAATGAGAATGGAATGAGACTAATAATATATCCACAGAAACTAGACCCAAATACGAACAACTTATATGAAGGCATCATCGTGTGAAAATACTTACAAAGGGTCGTAAATGGCCACGCAAAAAGTCCCAGAAATCTGCCCGAGAGAGCTCTTTTGGGTTTCTCTCTAAGAACGGGAGAAATAAGTGATAAAATGGAGAGAAGTATGTCTTGCATGACTTTAGAATTCTGGAGGGAGAAGTTATGGGCTTGAATGACCCTTGATTGGAGGTGGATATGTGACATAAAGTGGAGAATAGAGAGGGGCAGAGACTGCTTGCAGCAGCTGTGAAAGATGGAGGTTGATGGAGTGGATTTCTCCTTCACATCAAGGCACTATTGGGTGCAGCCAATGGCAGTGGATGGTCTGCCATGTGGGGGAGGAAACTTCTCCAAGAAGCTTTGCCAAGGTGGCCAATTTCGTGGGCCTTGGTGGGCCCCACCAAGTGGGCTTCAATTTGGGGTTTAAAGGGGGTTTGGTTAGGGTTTGAGATGCTATCAAGCCCAAAATCAATTTTTCTTGGCCCAATCAAATTCCCAAGGTTTAAAAGGTTGAATAATGATGTCATAACAAGGATTTGATTAATTAATAGCATGTGAAAGTGATTTAATCAAGTGATTAAACACAATGCTAGAAATCGGATTAAAAAGGGTTTGGAGGCCAACTTTAGGGTTTGGGAAAACCATTTAGGGTTTTGGTTTCAACCAAGCTTTTGGGGTTTCAATTGGATTCCAATCATTTAGGGTTTTGCTAGGGTTGAAACCCTCTTTGGTCTGGCACAATTTGGTTGAACAGATGAAACACAACTTTGCTTAGGTGGCATGATCTCACACCTTGATTCCTTCACAAATCTATCTAATGGTTCTTCTTTGTGTCAAGTGTCTAATACCATTCACTAAGTGTGGCTAAGATCTTACCAAGTGTCCAAATAAAACTTCTCTAACCTAATTTGGACATTCCACACTGTGATTTTGAAAACACTGCAATGGGTGCGCTTATCGAGGTTACTATTCAATCCAAAAAAATACATAATAAACTTAGTACTAAAAAATTATAAATATTCATATTAACTTATAGTGAAAATCGTTTAACGAAATTCAACCCCGAAGTGCCCCTAAAAATAATTTCACAATTCTCAACAGACGTTTCGTCCGGAATTATGAAAATAAGTTATTGCGCCATAAAATCCTAAATAATCCTCTGAGTCTAATGGCATAGACCATAACGCATTCTGACACTTCTAACTACCTCAAATAATTAAACTCATATTACTAGCACCATAGTGAGTGATAACACTGACTATGTTGACAGATTAAAACCTATGCGATTGGTCGATTCGTAAAAACTTATGGGGCTTTCACGAGATTCCTAAAGTCAATAGAAATTCCACCAATGAATTTCTAGCGGGCTGTTACACTCCCAGCCATAAGTCAATCACGGTGACACTTGTCACCTTAAACTACAGGCTACATCACAGCTACTTCAGGACACTGTTCCACAATTCTCGACACTACTCACCACGCTCTACGCCCATCAACCATACAACCATCCTTATTTCTGTGACACGCCACACGATGTGTCGCTGCACCTCATGGAGTACACTCCACGTGTACTCCCTTCACACACGCTACGCCACATTACCACTACGGCATACCCGCCATATGGTGCAATCACATGGAGTACACTCCACGTGTACTACCTTCACACACGTTACGCCATATAGAGTACACTCTGCATTTACTCTTCCCATTCCACATTACACCAGGAGGGTAGAGTACACACTCTCTTCCCAGTGCATTTAAAACACTAGGCGTACTTTAGAAATCACATATTATATTTAGAAACACGCCATCGAGGTTCGGCATGCATAACGAGACTCATAGTCACTAGAGAGGAGGGCAGACTATTGCATAATTTCCGTCCTTAGAATTTGCTTACATAAAAAAGATGGAGCAGTGTGTTACAAGCCACACCTACTACTGCTTTCTAGATGGATATTCCGGTTACAACTGTAACAGCCAGCTAGAATTCAATGGTGGGATTTTTATTGACTTTAGGAAACTGATGGAAACCACATAAGTTTTTACGAATCGACCAATCGCGCAGATTTTAGTCTGTCAACATAATCAGTGTTATCACTCACTATGGTGCTAGAAATATGAGTTTAATTATTTGAGGTAGTTAGAAGTGTCAGAATGTGTTTTGGTCTACGCCATTAGACTCGGGTAATTATTTAGGATTTTGTGGCACAATAACCCATTTTCATAATTTCGGACGAAACTTCTGTTCGAAATGGTGAAATTATTTTTAGGGGCACTTCGGGGTTGGATTTTGGTAAATGATTTTCACTATAGGTTAATTTGAATATTTAGAATTTTTGAAAGATGTTGAAATGGATGTTTTAGCAAATAAGATGGAGCTAGATGTCTGGTTAAAAAGGGAGGAAGCTCGCCTTGCTCAACAGTTTAAGCATGATTGGATTTTATAGGGTGAAACGTCATCACCTTTCTTGAAAGCATTACAATCCAGGAAACATAATGTGGTAATGGAAATGAAAATGCTGATGGTTGTGTACTTAGCACTCCGTAAGCCATTCATGAGGAGGCTTGTGTATATTTTGAGGATTTTCTAAAGGCAAATCAGTCAAGTTCATTGCCAAATTTGGATGATTTAATTTCGGGTGAAGTGTCAGAAGAGGAGAATAATATTTTTGGCAGTTCTCCTTGGATGGAGAAAGTAAAAAATGCTCTTTTTTCTATTCCTAAGGATAGTAGTCCTGGTCCGGATGGCTTTGGTTCGGGGTTCTATCAACATTGTTGGTCTTTAGTGAAAGATGATTTATTTGAAACAATTCCAGATTTTTTTAGCGGGACTGAACTTCCAAGGTTTTACACTGCATCTTATATTGTTATACTTCCTAAAATCTAGAATCCAACGTCATTTGGGAATTTTAGGCCGATCAGTCTTTGTTCCGTGGTTTATAAAATATGCTCTAAGATTCTAGTGAACCGTTTTTCAATGATCTTTAGTAGAATAATTTCAAAGGAACAAGGAGCTTTTCTTCCAAGTAGAAGTATTTTTGAAAATATTAGTCTCACTCAGGAGCTTATTCATGATATTAATAAAAAAGTTTGAGGAGGTAATATATTGATGAAAATTGACTTTGCAAAAGCTTATGATACGATTGATTGGGAGTTCTTATTTTGTGTACTGGAAGATTTTGGTTTCTCTCTGAAAATTCAACAGCTCCCGAGGCAATGTATTACTACACCTTGGTATTCGATTGTAATGAATGGCACATCAAAGGGGTTCTTTAAGGATGGAAGGGGTTTACGACAAGGTGATCATTTGTCCCCGTACTTATTCATTTTAGTGCAAGAAGTACTTTCCCGTTTGATTAAGAAGAAGTATGAATAGGGAAGAGTAAAGTGTTATTCTCATCCGAGACATAGCCCTATAGTCTCACATTTATTATATGTTGATGATATGATAATTTTTTCTAATGGTGAGAAATCTTCTATTTTGGAAGTAGTTGGTATTTTGAGTACTTATGCTTGATGGTCGGGACAACAGGCAAACAATGCCAAATCTCATATATTTTTTCTTTAAGCATATTAATAGTGCTAGATGGAGGCATATCTTATCTATCACTCAGTTCTTGAAAGGGGTGTCTCCTTTCAATTATTTAGGGGTTCCAATTGTATCAGGAAGATTGAAGTCATTACATTTCCAGGATATGGAAAATAAATTTCCTTTCCGCTGGGGTGAGATTGATTCTTTTAAAACAAGTATTGTCGAGTATGCCAATCCATCTCCTTTCAGTGATGCATGTTCCGAAAATTGTTTATACCCGAATTAATAAGATTTTGAGTACCTTTTTCTGGGGTTCGGTTAATGGGAATCCTAAGAAAAAGTGGATTAAATGGGAGAAGCTTTGTAGTTCAGTGGATGAGGGAGGGCTTGGGTTGAGGAAGATAAGTGATGTTCAAAGTTCGTTACATTCTAAATTTGCCTAGAATCTCCTATGCTCTGATTCTATTTGGAAAAAGTGTTTTTCTGCAAAATATATGCTTGGTGTGCATTCGTTGGAAATTAACGCAACAAGAGGAACCTGATTCTGGAAATCTGTAGCTAAGGAATTGCCATTTGTTCTCTTGCATTCTAAGTGGAGAATTCGTGAAGGGAATGTTTATTTTTGGAAGGATAAGTGGATGACTTCTGGTCCTTTGAGGGAGAGTTTCCCAATTGTGGGTGATTTGAATTTGAAAGTGAACTAGGTTATGTTGAATAATAGCTGGGATTTGAATTATTTGGAACAGTTAGTTGGGTCTGGAAAAGCTGCAGAAATTGCTAATAAAATTAAGGGTCAAAGGTTAGGAGAAGATAAGCTCATCTAGATGGGTAATTCGGAGGGTTCCTATAAGTCTAGGAGTGCCTGGAGTCTTGTTCGGGAAAGCAACAATAAATATGAATGGACGGATTGGATATGGAATGTTTCTATTCCTAAAAAGTTTTCTGTGTTTATGTGGAAGGCCCTAAACTTAAGTCTGAGCGAGTGTGGATGACCGAATAAGGAATTTGGGAGTGCCTTTAGTGTCCAAGTGTGAGTGTTGTCAACAAGGAGCCGTAGAGGAGATTGATCATGTGCTGTAATAGTGGGTACATAGCGGCTGTCATTTGGAAATTCAGTTCAAACATGTTGGGTATTCCGTTTGTACCAAATCGGTCTTGGAAAGCAACAGTGGAGGCTTGGTTTCGGAGAGCATCAAAATCATCACAATGTGGTACGCTAATCGGATTTGTTTCGGTGATAATTTCCTGGAATTTATGGAGGTGGAGATGTAAAGCCAAGATGGAAGGTAAGAAAGAAAAGGTTCATGTTTTATGGAGATGGGTTAAGTATTGGATTCATTGGGTTGGTATTAAAATCAATAATGCTTCTCGTTTAGTGGATAATGATTTTAAGGTGTTAAATTCTTTGAATTTAATATTATTGCAAGAAAGAAGGAAGTTCTGAAGGTAGTTAGATGGGAAAAGCCAAACAGAGGGTGGCTTAAAATGAATGTGGATGGTAGTAGCCGAAATAATCCGAGAATGTTGGGTGTAGGAGGAGTAGTCAGGAATGAATTCGGGAATGTGGTATATGCTTTCTCCGAGTCATATGGGCATGGGAGTAATAATCTTGCGGAAGTTATGGCTCTATGGGCAAGTCCTAAACATTGTAAGCAATGGAGGTTCAATAATCTTAGTCTTAAGCAATGGGGGTTCAATAATCTTGTCATTGAGATGGATTTTTTAATAGTAGTGAATTGGATTAAGAATGGAAGATGTACTCTTTGGTATCTAGAGGATTTTTGGGAAGAAATAGTTGGAATATTGGGAGAGAGAAATTTTTATGTGAGTCATATATATCGGGAAGGAAATAAAGCTGCCGATTTTGTGGCACGACTAGGAAGTGGTGGTGTCTCCCATGTGTGGGTAGGTCAAACGGAGCTTCCACATTTGCTGAAAGGGATCATCAGAATTGATGCATGTGGTCTACCTCAGATTCGAAAGTGCTAAATGTAAATTTAGGATGTAATATTCAGTAGTGTAATTTGTTTTTTGACGTGAAGTTACGCTTAATAGGTTTTTTTGGTTTCTTGTATTTTTCTTTGAGTACTTGGGGTTTTATTGTCTTTATTTTCAATTTTTTTTGTAAATGCCAAGTACTGTGATTGTTACCACGGTTTTCCTCCTCCACAAGTGAGGGCTCATTAATAAATTTGGGCAGGGGTCACTATTGGACATGTGACTACCTTCTCTTTAATTAAAAAATAAAATTTATTATGTTTTTTTTTAGTGAATAGTAATCTCGATAAGCGCATCCAATGCAGTGTTTTCAAAAATCACAGTGTGGAATGTCCAAATTAGGTTAGAGAAGTTTTATTTGGACACTTGGCAAGATCTTAGCCACATATAGTGAATACTATTAGACATTTGGCATAAAGAGAAACCATTTGTTAGATTTGTGAAGGAAATCAAGGTGTGAGATCATACCACCTAGGCAAAACTTTATTTCATCTAATGAACCAATTGTGCCAGACCAAAGAGGGTTTCAACCCTAACAAAACCCTAAATGGTTGGAATCCAATTGAAACCCCAAAAGTTTGATTGAAACCAGAACCTTAAACGGTTTCCCCAAACCCTAAAGTTGGCCTCTAAAGCCTTTTTAATCTGATTTCTAGCATTGTGTTTAATCACTTGATTAAATCACTTCAACATGCTATTAATTAATCAAATCCTTGTTATGACATCATTATCCAATCTTTTAAACTTTGAAATTTTGATTGGGCCAAGAAAAATTGGATTTGAGCTTGATAGCATCTCAAACCCTAACCAAACTCCCTTTAAACCCCAAATTGAAGCCCACTTGGTTGAGGCCCACCGAGGCAGACAAATTCGGCCACCTTGGCAAAGCTTCTTGAAGAAGTTCCCTTCCCCACATAGCAGACCATCCACTGCCATTGGCTGCACCCATTAGTGCCTTGATGTGAAGGAGAAGTCTACACCATCAACCTCCATCTCTGACAACTACTGCAGGCAGTCCTTTGCCCTCATTACTCTCCACTTTATGTCACAAAGCCAACTCCAATCAAGGGTCTTTCAAGCCCATAACTTCCCCCTCCAGGAGTCTAAAGTTGTGCAAGACACACTTACCTCATTTTTATCACTTCTTTCCCCAGTTCTTAGAGAGAAACCCGAAAGAGCTCTTTCAGGTAGATTTCTGGGTCTTTTTGCATGGCCATTTTAGACCATTTTTAAGTATTTTCTCATGATGGCTCCTTCACAACAGTTGTTTGTCTTTGAGTCTAGTTTCTGTAGATATCTTATTAGTCTCATTTCATGCTCTCATTTGATTGGTAAAAAGTAACCATGGAAAGGTCATTCTGGGCGTGAAACTGGAGAGTATGATATGTTTTGGAATTTTTTACCAAGCTAATGGACATATCTTGGTCCGAAAATTTTATGGAGTGTTTTTAGAATGCATTTATGAATGTTAATTGAGGTTTTGTTGCATGAATAAAGCTTTTGATGATAGATTTCCCTATATCTAGAAACTTGAAAACTGGAAGTGGAAAATTATTTTTGTTTTGAGAAAGTTTGAATATTTCATGGTTTAATCTTAGTCCAAAGGTTTTGATATTTTTATGTGATGATCCTAAGCCTCTTATATATATGTTAGGATGTTATTTCAAATATATTTAGTAATGGTTTTAAAGATATGATTTTCTATGCAAGAGGATTTCGGTTTGGCCAAAGATTTGATGTTTTTTTGTTAGATCCATGTTTTC
Organism: Juglans regia; assembly: GCF_001411555.2. Lineage (NCBI taxonomy): Eukaryota > Viridiplantae > Streptophyta > Magnoliopsida > Fagales > Juglandaceae > Juglans > Juglans regia. The sequence goes on from NC_049903.1 coordinate 22,949,643, forward strand.
TTGAATTTTAGCCATGTGATTTTAAGTTTGATGGTTGGATCTTCTGTAGGACACATTTTTAAACCATGTGATGTTTTAGTTTGAAGATCAAATGTCTTTAAGCTATGGATCAAGAGATTGATCAGAGTTAGTTGAGAGAAAAGTTTATGTTTTAGACTGAGTGTAAAACCAAAAATTCCAAGTGTTGTTTTGTGATTTTTGGTGACTTTTGTTTGATGATTTAAAGCATGGTTGATCTTAGGATGATGTTATGAATGTGTTAAAAGTAAGATTTGTTTTTTTAGAATTCTTGGAGATATTTTTATTAATGTCAAAACTTGTGACTTAAGGTGTTTACTTTTTGTTAAAAAGTTTGGGTCTTTTTACAAAAAGTTTGGTGTTGATGATTAGCTTTTCTTAATGGATATTTTAAGTGTATTTTTAAACTTAGGATAGGACTTGTTACAAAATTTTGGTTTAATCATGGGTTTTGAAGATGGAAGAAATTGCAACCAAAATCAAGAGAAATGACCTATGAATGTTTCGACCATTGTTCGTACTTGTGAATGGTTTTAAATTTTTCTGAGTTGATATTTGAGTCTAGGACAAAATTTAGAAGAGTAATGTTAATTTTGGACTTAGGATGTGAAATCCTTAAGTTATGGGTAAAATGATCATTTTTCCACATGTAGAGGGTAAAATAGTAATTTTACTCCAAGTTGTATCTTTTCACATTTCTAATTGTTAGTAATTAAAGTTCTAACTTTTAGAATACCCTCTTACACTTCCTCGTGTTTTACGCTTTATTTTCGAAGGACGTGACAATCGATATAAGTTAGCTCTTAACTTACTATCAATTTACTGTATATATGCGATGGGTAAGAGAATTACAGCTTATGTTCGTATGTTGTTATATATGTCATGTCATGCCATTTCATCACATGTTTATCTATTACACGAATTATTCTATCACGAAATACTTATCTGTTACACAATAGATTCTGTGTCATGTTACTATCCGTTGCAAGTATGTCACATTACGTATGCTATCCGTTATATGTATTTCATGTCACATAATATTCAATGTCACATGTTATGTCATGTCATGAAATGTTGTCTGTTACATGTTATGTCATGTTACTAATATTGTCTATTACATGTATGTCATGTTATGACATGTTATTTGTTACATTTATGTCTCAAAGTATGTCATGTCACGTTACGAAATGTCATGTATGCCAGTTAAGTTGTTCATGTCAATCACGATCCTAAGTACTAGGATAGGGTAATATCCTAATGGAATTCCTTTGTTCAAGCTAGAGTGTCTAAATAGGTGTGAAATTCTCTGGATTGATGAAGTACAGTTAACAGGTTGCGAATGGAGTCTAACTAGCTTGTCACCGAAGCGCGCCAGGCACTAATGCCGATGGAGCCACACTTTATGTTACATGTGTCCACAGCAAGTGCGGCACAAACAATTCATGGGGCCACAATAACTGTCGAGCATATACTACATGAGACACAACAATTATGACACGTAGCATACGTGGGGCTACAACAACTGTGGAGTACGTATTAACACACTCACAGCTGGTATGTAACGCTCCGTACCAGGAAGGGTCGGAGAATTACTACCTGTCACTTACAAACCTGTCTCTCCAAGCACCTAAAACTCCAAAGACTTCATAAATAACACAGTCTCATATTTCCAAATAACCATAATACAAACTCCATAAATCATCATTACCAAATAGCATAAACCAAAGGGGTCTACAATTTTCTAATAATCTCAACGAAAATAAAATGACACATCTTTAATTCTCAACAGGTCCAACCAACTCAAAGAACTTCAAATACTCAAGTTATACCCTTCTACTAACAATAGGACTCGACCTTCTATCCATATCTAATCAAGCTCCAATTTCTAGTCCAGACCCCCAGCTGGGAATTCCATGTCATCTGAAAGTATATGAAGATAAGGGGTGAGTTATCAACAACTCAGTAAGCAGAGAACATATACTACTATGTAAACATGAGCCATATTTAGAAAGAATGGTATGCAGAAATAAAACATTTTATTTTCATATGCACATCTCGAAACATGTTATTAGAAAGATCAAAGCGTCTTTTCAATCTTTTCATATTCATAAACCATTTTCATACTAAAAAACCGCTTTGGCAAAACATAACTGCACATCTTCATCTTATTATGTCATATCATATCGTATCATGTTATATACCATGTTTAACCCCCGTGGTAGAGTTGTGCTATTCCTGGTGGCCAAACCAGGCAGTATCATATTGTAAAACTTCCTATTTTTCAATCTCGGAGCCCCGAGTGTGCACACAGGAAAGAACACATATAAGACCACTTGGTTTTCAAAGTGGGTGCACTCATATCATATCATGTTGGTACCAAACATATCACGTGAACTGGTATCATCATATCAGAACCATATTTAGAATCAGAATCAAAACAGATAAGTATGCCAAAGGTTTTTTATATTCATATATTTTCATATCACTTTCATTTGATCAAAAACAGATCCAAATCTTTTTGATATCATATGAACAAAAATTCACAGATATCATAGTCCCTCTTTTGCATATTTCAGAAACATGTAAAATATTGCTCATGTCTACACATTTCATGCCAAAAACATTTATTTTCTCTTTCATACGTATCTCATGAGTGAATGTAAAACGTATACTGAAGTTGTTTTTCACCTTTCCTTTTTTTTTTTTTTAAATAAAATGCACATCTTTTTTCAAACCAACCTCAGTTCATTTCCTTTTTATGCAAATCTAGCATAGGAATCCCGCTTACTTGGACTTCTTAGCTTTTCAAAAATTTCCTAAAAAGTGCCGAGAAAATATTAATCTTCACCTATAAGATAATCACGTAAATTTCCAATTAATCTCGTATTTCAATATTCAAGCCTAAAACTTCTAAAATAATCCATTTTTAATTCCTCAAACCCAAAATTCTTATTATTCCTGAAATACCAACATCACTTTCTAAACTCATCAATATCCAACATAATAACTCCGACTAAAACATTAAATTCCAACTTATTTACAATTGAGATCTCACAGTAATTTATAAAACTAAAATAACATAACTATATTGAGATCATCATAAGTAGAAAATCATACTTTTGTCTAAATCAAAAATGTTCTTTTAAAAGCATTCAAAAATAGTATTTTGCACTTACTGATCATTCCAAAATTAATCAGTATTCACTTAATAATTATTTTGATAAAAATATCAGCCTAAAAAAAATATCAATTTAACAAAATAAACCCACATGTGCCTAAGTCCAAATAAATGAATAAAACACATGCAGTCCACATTTCACACACAAAATAAACAGTCTGTTGGTGTATTCAGAGAGAAAGAGGGCAAAAAGGGTAATAACACCCTTCATCTACTCGGTTACCCGTGACCCAACATTTCCTTTTTAAGCAACTGCTATCAACAACAAAAATAAAACAAACTAGCATAGGTCCAACATGAGCGGCGACAGGAGCTTACCCACGGAAAACCGACGTAGTGGCATCATGGGAGTGCGACGGAGCTGGGCTGAGGTAGTGGTGACTTCCCCGACAGCATCACACAGTGAGAGATAAAGAGAGAGAGCTGAAAACGAGAGAGAGAGAGGGAGATAGTGTGAGAGAAGAGACGGAGGGGGAGAGCAAAACCAAAAGGGGGAGATATGGCAAGGGAGTGTCACTCGCTTACCGAGGGATAGAGGTGGTGCACGGCAGATTGAGGGAGGTGCGACGACAGCTGGCAGCATGGGTTGGCAGGTTGGTGGTACACGGATGGAGGAAAGCTCCTCTGTTTCTTGGTGTAAAAATAGGGGTGGAAGTCTTAATCGATAACTGGGAAACCAGACGTGGAACTCGGAGGAGCGGTGGCGCATGGTTGGGGTGGTGAACTCTGAGTGACTGAGGTATCGGCGTGGCTGCGTTTGGTGGATCTGCGGCACGTGGATCGGCTTGGTGGTGGTAGTTCACTGGTTGCTAACCGAGCTACACGGGTTGGTGTTTTACGGGGAGTGATGACTGGTGCGTGATGCAGCCTAGCTAAGGTTCACAGTGAGAGGTGGAGACTCAAACAAGTTTGAATGGCTGAGAGCATGAAGAGATAGTAGCAGCACTGAAATTAGGTCAAGGATGCTTAACACAAATATATATAAGCTATAAAAAGTAAAGAGATAAAACCTTGAGGAAAAAGTGATATGAACCCATGGGAATGGAATCCCTTGAACCCACAATCAATTTGAAAACTCTCCAAGAAAGCCAAAATCAAGTCAACGGATGGAGAACCTAGACCCGATGAGAACTCGTTTCAAGAACCTAGATTATATTAAAATCTAGACCCGTTGAAGAACCCGTCTCAAGAACCCAGATTACAAAGGAGGAACGCCACAAAGGTTGTGATTTACCTTTGATAAGTTCAAAAGTTCAATTAAGAACAAGAGTAAAACTCAACTCACAATGAACAAATTCATCAAATTTCATAAACTGATTAGAATGAGGCTACATAGAGTATTTAAAGCAAAACCTAATGAAACCCTAGCCAAAATAAAACCCCATCTTCCAAAAATGCCCTTGGATGAATAGTGCCGTGGCTACAGTGTCACGCTACAGTAACTCGGCTACAGTAACTCTAACCCTAGTTCAATAAAATAATAACTTTCTCAATATGCCCTTGCATAGGCCCCCTTAAGTGCTTCCCATTATAAACTCAATTATTCTAAATTAATAAAATAAGTTCTTTAAATGAATTAAATAAGTTGAAACCCTTCAAGAGCCCAAAGCCTTTTAAGTCTTGTCGTTGCCCTCTTCCGTAGCTGATCAAATGAATTAAAACTGGATCTTCATCCTTCAAGCCCCATCTTGAATGTTGGGCTCTTGCTAAACTTGTCCCAAGTGGATTGCATCAATCCTTGCATTGTCTCATTGATCTTCTTGGCCCATCTGGAAGTTGCAAATGATCTTTAAGACTAGGCCCATCTTGGTTCCCATCATTCCCCCTCTCCTCAAAAGGATTCGACCTCGAATCTCCACCTGGATCAAAGGGAAAATGGTTAGTAACACTGAAAATAGTAGAAACATGATACTTACCTGGAAGATCCATTAGATATGTATTTTCTTTAATTTGTTCAAGAATTTGGAATAATCCATCCAAGCTACTCCTATCATCAACTGGTAAAGACTTTAAATCTGAAGGAGGAAATGGATTAAATATACAAACAATTTCAATTGATGAAAATTTAGTAGTAGCATGAACACTCCAATTATATGTAAACTCAATGAATAGCAAACAATACTCCCACAAATGTTCATGAAGCACATCTAAAGTCTTCCTCGAACCAAAATGACCACTCCAATATGGAAACTCAATGAATAGCAAATGATACTTCCGCAAACGTTCATGCAACAAGTCAATGAATGGCAAATGATACTCCGATAAATGTTCATGCAACATGTCTGAAATCTTATTTTCACCAGAATGACCACTCCAATTATATGCAAACTCAATGAAACGCAAATGATACTCCCACAAACGTTTATGCAACACGTCAATATATGGCAAATGATACTCCCACAAATGTTCATGCAATACATCAATCAATGACAAATTATACTTCCACATACGTTCGTGCAACACATCTTTGAATGGCAAATGATATTCCTACAAACATTCAGGCAACACAACAAAAGTCTTCCGTACACCAAGGTTACCCAACAAACTAGCATGTCCATCACACACAAGCAACTTACGCATAAAACTAGTAGGCACACAAAATCTATTCTTTCTAAACAAGTATCAATCTAGTTTATAGAACTTACCAAAAGATGCTAGCAAAGTCATCATCATTAGCATGCAATTCCTTATCATATTCAAGTCTCAACAATTTTGCATCTAAAATGAAGACAAGGACATACCTTCTTGCTAAAGCATCAACCACAAAATTTTTCATACCTTGTGTATATTTGATTACATGAGAAAAAGTCTCAATACAATCCTCCCGCTTAGCATGGATTCTAGTCAACAACTTACCTTGTCCCTTTAAGTGTGTCAATGACTCATGTCTTTCCAAGAAAGGTCGGTTAGGAATTGTCGCACCTGACACAAAATCAATGTAGTGCTCTATCTCCCTAATAGGTGGCAATCCACTAAACACACTGGTAGGAAACACGATATCGTATCCCTGCAACAAAGAGACAACAATACTAGGCAAACATATGTCAAGTTCGTTAGTATTAAGACTCGCCTTAGCATAAAAACTCACTTTTCTCTTTGTTTTTCTCTCACTTTCATCACTCTCTTTTTTCTTTCCACTCTCTTTTTCTTTTTCACACTCTTTTTCCCTTTTACACTCTTTTTCCTTTCCACTCTCTTTTCTTCCTTCACTCTTTTTTTCTTCATCTTTTTTTCTACTCTCGACCTCACAATTATTTTTCAACTCATTCTTTCTTTTGTTTGAGGTCTTAGTCTCACCCTCTTCTTTTTTCTCTCTCATTTTTCTGTCTTTCTCCATTTCAGTCTCACAATTTCTTCTCTTCTCAATCTCACCTTCACTCTTGCTTTTCAGCTCAATCTCACTTTCACTCTCACCTTCACTCTTGTTATTCAGCTCATTCTCACTTTCACTCTTGCTTGTTTGCTCAATCTTCTTGTCACTTTTTCTTTTTTTATCACTCTCACTCTCACTCTTTCTTTTTTTATCACTCTTTATTTTTTGAGCAACCTCACTTTTCAGCTTCAATTGATTCCCATGGACCTGTGTTGGAGTTAAAGGAGCAAGTTTGATTGTTTTTCCATCATTTTCAAAACTGTACATGTTCCTTAACCCATCGTGGGTCACATTCCTATCATACTGCCATGGCTTCCTCAACAAAATATGACCAGCATGCATAGGCACTACATCACAAAGGACCATATCCTGGTATTTCCCAATTGAAAAAGAAACTAGCACTTGCTTATTTACCCTAACCTCCCCACAATCACTCAACCACTGCAACATGTATGGTCTAGGGTGTTTCAAGGTAAGTAAATTCAATTTCTCAACTAAAGTAGTGCTAGCCAAATTAATACAACTCCTCAAATCAATGACCATACTACATACCTTGTTGTTGACGTGGCATCTAGTATGAAAAACGTTCTCACTCTGCTGCTCTTTATCATTCATCTTAATTTGTGTATTGAGTGCACGCCTAGCAACAAGAGACTCACCATACTCTTCTTTCTCATACCCATTCTCAATACTAGGCTCATGTCGCCTCCTACCTCTCTCACCTTGCAGATTTCTAATCATTGCTTCTTGATTATCCATCCTATCCCTCACTTCACCCAATACCAAGTTCAACAGCTCAAACTATTGTTGCATGGCTTGCAACACAAAAGATGAGTTATCTGCCACACCTTTTGGTGATGAGTCACTTCTATGAGACATCATAATATGCTGCACAAAAAGAATGTTAGTGAAAAACCTCACACACTCCCTTACGTGTTTACACTCGAATAATGGCACTCCACTCGTGTTTCACTCTTAATGGCTTTTTCCCGATAATAGTCTCACACCCTCTTGCCTGTTACCTCAATAGTTTTCTCGCTCAAGTTCTTTAAGAACTAGTTGAACTAAATCAAGACAATACAACCTTGTATTATTCCAACCAGTAATATAGATCCAAGAAACAACGAAGGAATAAAATGACATGAGACTCAAGGAATTTATACAAGGGAAAGAGTAATTATAAAACAAGATACCAACTAGAAAGATGTATTCAGCTCCTATGATGATAAAAACTCAATCAACAAACACTTTATTTCTCTTTGTTGTAACTATGTAGCAACTTTGAATACGCCACCTTCTCTTTTCTTCTTCTTCTTCTTCTTCTTTTTTTTTTCGAATTTTCTTTTCTTTTCTTTTCCTTTCCTTTCCTTTCTTTTTCTTTTCTCTAATTCAACCACAAACAGCAATATTCAATTGTGAAAACCAAATAATTGAATTCAAACACACAAGCATGGACAATGAAGTAGAAGAGAATCAATGGAACGACACTCCAAGCAACTGGCAAACTTAGAGATGCAGGAAACCCTAGAATTTTGAAGTCCTAGGTGATGAAAATTTTAGCCAAACCCAAAATCATAAGAATTTCGGCAGCCTACTTTTTGTTTCTATTTTTTTATTTTTTTTTTGGCAACCCTTGAACAATGAAACCTTAGAATTAAATTTAAGGATGCTAGAATTAAAAGATAGAATCAGACCTGATTGGAAATCTTGCTCTGATACCAAATGATATGAACCCGCGGGAATGGAATCCCTTAAACCCACAATCAATTTGAAAACTCCCCAAGAAAGCCAAAATCAAGTCAACGGATGGAGAACCTAGACCCGATGAGAACTCGTTTCAAGAACCTAGATTATATTAAAATCTAGACCCGTTGAAGAACCCGTCTCAAGAAACCAGATTACAAAGGAGGAACGCCACAAAGGTTGTGATTTACCTTTGATAAGTTCAAAAGTTCAATTAAGAACAAGAGTAAAACTCAACTCACAATGAATAAATTCATAAAATTTCATAAACTGATTAGAATGAGGCTACATAGAGTATTTAAAGCAAAACCTAATGAAACCCTAGCCAAAATAAAATCCCATCTTCCAAAAATGCCCCTGGATGAACAGTGCCGCGGCTACAGTGCCGCGCTACAGTAACTCTAACCTTAGTTTAATAAAATAATAACTTTCCCAACATGCCCTTGCATAGGCCCCCTTAAGTGCTTTCCATTATAAACTCAATTATTCTAAATTAATAAAATAAGTTCTTTAAATGAATTAAATAAGTTGAAACCCTTCAAGAGCCCAAAGCCTTTTAAGTCTTGTCGTTGCCCTCTTCCGTAGCTGGTCAAATGAATTAAAACTGGATCTTCATCCTTCAAGCCCCATCTTGAATGTTGGGCTCTTGCTAAACTTGTCCCAAGTGGATTGCATCAATCCTTGCATTGTCTCTTTGATCTTCTTGGCCCATCTGGAAGTTGCAAATGATCTTTTAGACTAGGCTCATCTTGGTTCCCATCAAAAAGGGTGAACGGGCATGCATGAAAATGAAAGGTGGACGTGAAACCTTGTGACGTGAATCTGGAGATGCTTCAATGGGCCTAGGCCTGATAGCGAGCTGGGTCTTACATGGTATAGACACATATGTTGTGATGCGGTAATCGGTAGGGACACATGGCTCAAGGTGACCCGTGTAGCACCCGTATAGTCACTCTATTGAATAAGATTTGAAGTTCATGTATTTCACGTTCAAGTCATGTTTCACGTTATGTTATGTTCAAGTTAACGTTAATGTCAAGTTTCAAGTTCATGTCAATCATGGTAACCCCATGAAATAAGAATACGCAATCAAGGTAACTCCATGAGATAAGATTACTCAATCATGGTGACCCCATAAGACAAGAATATGTTTCAAGTTCATGTTTATGTCATGTTATGTTCATGTTCATGTTATGTTCAAGTCCACGTTCACGTTATATTTTAAGTTCACGTTTTTGTTATATTGTGCTCAGGTTCATGTTATGTTCTAGTTAATGTTCAAATTATGTATGTTCATGTTCATTCTATGTTTCAAGTCCATGTTATGTTTCAAGTTCACGCTCCTGCTTTGTTGCTAGTCCATGTTATGTTTTAAGTTCACGTACATGTCATGTCACGTCAAGCTAAGTTTTAGTTTCAGTTCAAGTTATGTCATTTATGCCATGCTATAAGCCAAGTTATGCTATGCTTACTTATGACTTTGATTATGCATTCATGCTTTTACTGCCATGCATGCATCATTAACCTGTGTGGAAGTTTCCTGTTAACTTAATGAGATTTGTAATCAAATCTCACCGTGATAGTCCCAACTACCATTCCTCCTAAATCGTAGGCAATGTGTTAGGATCAGAGCAGGGAGCAGACACTAGCAGACTGGAGGAGGTTGACTAGACGCTGTAGAAGCAACACGAAGCTTGCAGCCTCCACAGTTAAGTCTTTGGATAGTATGGAGTCTTTTCTCCGTTGCTTTCAGATTACAGTCTTCTGAGACACATGTTGTAATCGTGGATCTTTATTTTGTTAAGTATGCATGGATTATGTTTTAACTATTTGGGATGCTATAAGTTTGGTGCATAGTATTACTAAAAAAAAAATCATCCGTTGCGAATATTACATAATGCTAGATGCTTGTTAGAAACATTACATCTTATATGTCATGAACGGAGACAGGTAACCTTGTGTTGCATGTCTCGACACTTCGAATGTTCGTCTGATCCCAAGCAGAATCTGGTGGTGTCACAACAACCAAATAGCCATTGCATCCGAGGATCAAGAGAATACCAGTTTCACTTGTCCTTAAGGCACTTTTGCATATAGGCGCATGCCTTTTGGTCTTTGCAATGCGCTAGCCACTTTTCAAGGATGCATGATGTCCATTTTCTCGGACTTGGTGGAAAAATTTTTAAAAGTCTTCATGAATGACTTCTCGATTTATTGTCATTCTTTTGATAACTGCTTATCTAAGTTGTCTTTAGTTTTGCAGAGATGCAAGGAGACAAATCTTGTTTTAAGTTGGAAAAAATGCCACTTCATGGTCAAGGAAGGAATTGTGCTCGGCCATAGCATCTCCTTCAAGGGAATTGAGGTCGACCGAGCAATGATAAAAGTTATTGACAAACTCCTACCACCGAACAATGTGAAGGGCATGAGGAGCTTCTTGGGTCACGCCGGATTCTATCGTCGGTCTATAAAGGATTTTTTCCAAATTACTAAACCTCTCTACACTCTGTTGATTAAAGATACTCGGTTTGAATTTTCTAATAAATGCTTGCATACTTTTGAAACATTGAAAAATAAATTAATTTCAACACCTATCATTGTGTCACTGGATTGGAATTTACCTTTTGAATTAATGTGTGATGCCAATGATTATGCTATAGGGGTTGTTTTGCAGCAGAGAAAATATAAAATTTTTTATGTTATTTATTTGGCAAGTCGGACCTTAATAGGAGCTCAACTAAATTATGCTACTACTGAAAAAGAATTATTAGAGGTTGTGTTTGCCTTTGACAAATTTCGTTCCTATCTGATAGGTTCAAAGGTGATCGTCTACACCGATCACTAGGCTCTTAAATACTTGTTGTTGAAGAGGGATGTCAAACCAAGATTGTTAGGATGGGTTTTCCTACTACAAGAGTCTGATTTGGAAATAAGAGATAAGAAAGGTACCGAGAATGTAGTTGCCGACCACTTATTTTGCCTTGAACTTAAAGAGGCAGCTGGCGAGGAGAATTTCTCAATTAATGAGACCTTCCCGAATGAGCAATTAATGGCTATACAATTTGTTCCATGGTATGCCGACATATTAAATTATTTGCTGTCCAAAATTCTCCCGTCCGAGATGACATATCAACAAAAGAATAAGTTCTTCTCTTACTTGAAATACTATTTTTGGGAGGAATATTTTCTATTTCGGGCACTGTGCAGATCAAATAATCAGAAGATGTGTGCCCGAGGAAGAGATGGAGAGCATACTCAAACACTGCCACTCTTTGGATGCAGGCAGCCACTTTGGTGGAGCAAAAATAGCAGCAAAAGTTTTACAATGCGGCTTTTATTGGCTGACTATTTTTAAGTTTTACATGGGTCCTTTTCCATCCTCATGTTCTAACAAATTTATTCTGGTGGCTGTAGATTATGTGTCCAAATGAGTGGAAGCAGTCACATTGCCAACCAATGATACAAGGGTTGTGGTGAATTTCCTGTGGAAGAACATTTTTTTCTAATTTGGCACTCTGAGGGCCATAATTAGTGATGGCGGAAAACATTTTTGCAATTGCCAATTTGAAGCGCTATTCACTAAGTATGCAGTTATCCATCAAGTGGCGACACCATACCATCCTCAAACGACTGGCAAGGACAAGGTGTCTAATCGGGAGTTGAAGCGCATATTGGAGAAGACCGTGACTATCTCTCGGACAAATTGTGCGAGAAGGTTAGATGATGCACTATGGGCCTATCGGGCAGCATTCAAAACATTGATCAGGATGTCACCTATTGGCTCGTCTATGGAAAACCCTGCCATCTACCTGTGGAGCTAGAACACAAAGCCTATTGGGCAACGAGGACACTGAACTTTGCTTTACAAACCTCTGCCGAGAAGATAATACTGCAAATCTATGAGATGGATGAGTTCCACAATGATGCTTATGAGAATGCTTGGATTTATAAAGATAAAACTAAAAGATGTGACAATAAGCATATTCTGAGAAGGAAATTTGAAGTCGGGCATAAAGTTCTATTATTTAACTTAAGACTCCTACTCTTCCCTAGACAGTTGCGTTCTCGGTGGTCGGGACCGTTTGTGGTGACTCGTGTCTTTCCCTATGGGGCGGTTGAATTCCATCACGAGACAAAAGGTACATTTAAAGTAAATGGACAGAGATTAAAACTCTATATAGATGGAGACTTTAACCAGGAAAAATGTTCCATCGATCTTGCCAGTAATAAATGATGAGAGGAAAATGTCTAGCTAAAGACTTTAAATAAGGCGCTTTTGGGAGGCAACCCAAGTTTTCTTATTTTTTTACTTTTTTATTTTTTCTTAATATTATTCATTTTCTTTCATTTTGCAGGAACGAAGAGGCAAGGAGATCTCCAAGAAGTACATGGTTGCACCTTCAAGAAAAATATTCCAATGGCAGAACTGGACACAATCAAGGGAGCATCTCTTACCTTCTCTCATCCTTTTGTATTGTTTCTCTTCCTTTTTCCCATTGAGGACAATGTGATATTTAAGTTTGGGGGGAAATGATATTATTTTCTAAAAAATAAAAAAATAAAAAATAATAATAATGATGATAAAAACAGTATGGTTTGATGAACAAAAAGCCTATAATAAGAATATGATTGAAATTGATTATAATTTTTAGGAAAAATTCTCACTGCTTAAATCTAGTTGTTAATTCTTTACTTGATCTTACTTAATTTGATATTTTTTATGTTCAATGAATGCTTCTTATGATCATTAATTGTTTTGAGTACCTAGAGAAATTTGATGTGAATTTTATGAATTTATATGGTCTCAACTTACTCTAGAACTTGTTTTGTTAAACTCGAGGTGAAATCCTAGACAGAATATTACTAGGGAAATGTTTACGGCATTCTTTGGACCAATTGAGCCTTTAAAGCTTACTTGTTTATTATTTTTATCTCCAGTCGCCCATTTGAGCTTTATTGAAATATATTTTGACCTTATATTTTTCTTTCTTGTAAATTTCATATTCCCTACCCTATTTGAGCTTAAACATTGATATCCTTACCTTTCAAGAGAACTAAGTATACACAAAGTTACAGACTCACAAGAGCATAAAAGGCGAGAGAGGTAGTAGGTCTACAAATAAACTTCATTATATCCAAATTATCAAAATATTAAGTTTGGGAGTGTGAAGAGTCAACTCGTCTACTGTGTGGCCAATAAGAAAAGGTTGACAAGAGTCATCCAAAAAGGCAATCGACATAGTATGGAATATTTCCACACAAAAAAAAAAGTCTAACCTACTGAATAGAGGGGTAAAGAGCAAGATACTTTAAAGTGCAATAAAGAGATGTATGATGAGAGATTTACAAAGATTGAGAAGAGATGTTTGTGCTAGAAGTTAGAATGCTCTATTTATTCTGTTGATGTTCAAACTTAAGTTCTCTTGTTTTGTTTAAATCCTACATTTTCTTTGTAGCCCTCACCCTACCCTTACATTATAAGCTTAATAAAGACCTATTGATCCCTGATGATAGTTTATATTCTAGATTAGTGGAGAGTGATTTGAAAAGCAAGCCTATCGAGTTTTAAGAGATTCATTATTTATTTACTTGTGTGCATAAAACTATCTGGGGAGCTAATGATGAAGTAAAAATGATAGGTATGCATGAATGTGGGGATGGATAATGCGGTGGAATTGAGTTTTGAATTAACTTTTGGACTTGATTGATCTTGAATGTCCTTTAAATCATAAACTTTAGACGATCTTTGAGGCAATAAATTTTATGAAAACCAATACTTGTTTTAATTGTGCTCTTCTTTGCTTGAGGGCAAGCAAAGCTTAAGTTTGGGGTATTTTTGATAAATGTTATTTTTATGTGATTTTTATCACTCTTTTATTTATGGAAAATATCATTTTGCCTTCAATACTATTGATTTTATTTTATTTTTACATATTTTTATTTATTTGCTTGGATTTGAAGGAATGAGAAGAAGATTTACTGTAAAATGAGAGCATTTTGGTACAAAACAAGAGACTATGGGTCCATACCGATGAGAAGCAGCAAGATTTGAAGAGAGCCGATGAGATTTGGGCAAGGAGCCTTGTGCCATGGACAACAAAGAGATTTCTCTCGCTCAAAGGTGAGAAGACTTGCCTCTTGATAGGAGAAAAGGCTTGTACCGCGGGAAGGAAAGAGAATAATTGTTCCTCTTGGTAGGTGAGGAGACCTAATGGCGATCAGAATAGGCAAGAAGACTTGGCGACCAGTCTAACCAATCGAAGACCAACATCGTGGGCGATAACCAGCAAAATCGATCAGTTTTACCACTCGGTAGGTTGGCGAGAGGAGTCTTTCCACTCGGTAGGTGAGAAGAGGGCCGTGTGGCCTCTATGATCACCACGCCAGTTCATTTATGATCTCCACGCCTGCCAGTTATATTCAGCGCACACAACATCTACCCGTTGGGATCTTCCCGAGTTCCGTAATCAATTTACTGACTACCAAATCCTCCCGATTACCGGAAATCAAGCCGCATATCACTGAATCTTCCATTTTAGATAATTTTGACAGTTTTGGGATAATTTCTTTTTATGTTAACATCTATCTTTAGAAACTATTTTCAAGATTTTTAGGCTAGATTGTAGCCACATTTATTTTATTTTCGAGTTTGAGTTTTGACATTTATTTAATCCCGTCTTGTGGATGAATAGGGAGTCTTGGTTCTTAATCTTAGTTTTAGTTTTGAGTTTTAGAGAGTTTGAGTTTAGGTTTCGATAGTTCAGAGTTTGTTATTAGAGTTTCTTTCAAAGAGGCAGATCTGGGGGAGCATAGGCGAGAGCCGCATGTTTCATCAACTGACTCCAATGAAGAAAACCTCATCAATTGACTCCAATGAAGAAAACCAGTTTTATTCTTTTTCTTTTCAATTTCATTATGAACTAATTTTATTTTCTAGAGATTTTATGTAGCTTAGCATTGAATACATAGTTTATATTCCAAGTTATTTTATTTCCATTATTTTCATGATTGAGTGTTTATTTCTTATTCTTAATGCTTATAATTTTCTAGCTAATTATTGTTTGATCTTTTGGATAGCAATGAGACCGAGATGTGATTTATGATTAAAGCTCTAGAATTAAACACTATTAGTTGAGTGAAAGTAGAGATACTTTACCGCGACTAATGTGATTCTCAGGAAAAATCCAAAGAACTTAATGAGTCTCTAATTAGTTAAATTCACATAGAGATATGAAGTTATTAGTTGGAGATATTTTTGCTATTGTTCGAGAGAACATATTGAATAGTTAAGGGATTGTTATTATCAACTTGGGATAATTGAGATTCTATAACAAGGAAGAATAAATGGTGTGAGATTTGCTATATGAAGTTAAACGCTCTAGATATACTCTCATTGTTTTGAAAATCTTAATTTTAATGTTCTTTTCTTCAGTTTAATTTAGATAAAACATTCTTCAAATTTTGGTTTTTCAAATAGTAATTAATTTAGTCAATTTCAATACTCAGTAGCATAATTATTCCCTGTGGGTTCGATAATCATTTTCTTTAAAACACTTGACTGCTTGTTACGATTTTGTACACTTCCAGATTTTATTTCTAAGCGAACAGTTTATGAACATAGAAAATATAATATTTGTGAAGTTTGGTTAATTTTGAAGCTCATTTGCAAATAGTGTAAATTTAGGGCATTGGTGGCAATTTTGAAAAGTTTAAGGATATTTTTGTAAATATTAGTCTTTGAACATTTTTTATTATGAACATCTTCCTTAGAAAGTTCAAATCCTAACTTAGTATAACCTTATTTACAACCTATACGATTTTTCAAATTCGAATAGTTTGTAAGTTGGCCTTTAACTTACACTTTGATATTTATGATTTATAGATAAGAAATATTCTATTCATCATCCCCACACACCGCACCTTTTATTTTTATTTTTATTTTTTCTCTTACCAAATGTGTGGTATATGGATGATGAGTAGAATAATGTAATAATTTTAGAAGAATAAAACCAAAAAAAGAAAATTTTAAAAAAAGTGTGGTGTGTGGTGTGTGGCGATGATGAGAAGCAAAGCTCGAACAAATAAATTCCACATTCATGACATAAATGTCATTTGAGCATGAAACATCTTGTTATATGATACATTGAGTACATGACTACTTGATTATATGACATGTGAAATCTTTCATCATTTGAGCCATTTTTATAAAAGTGTCATTTTCACATGAAGCATACTTATAAATGCATGACATGAAAAATAATTTCGAGCGTAGCATGAAAACTTATTTTTGTCATGAAAACTTATTTTTTTCACGACCCCAAAGGCTAGGATGAAAATTTATCTTAGTGGAACCCCTTTGTCCACTATGGAGTGAGTAAAAATGGAGTGGTAACTCTTAGGTGGACGAAGAACAGTCAATGAGTTTCGAATGAGTTCTTTTTGAAGAACGCCAGAGCGAAGTAAAAATTTTATAACACCTAAGGCTGGTGGGTGTATATGTTACACTGTTATGATGTTATAATAATGTTATGTTATGTTACCAATACATTGAGAATGAGTCTGTAGACAGAATAATTTCAACAAAAGTTGTACAACGGTCACCGGCAAGTACTCACAATACATATGGAAAACCGTGATGATACCATACGTTATGATGTTAATGTGATTGTTAATGATGTTGAACGATGATGAAATGTTATGTTTTTAAAGTTGAATTAAGAAAAATTTATGTGTAAGAAATGTGCCTCAAAGCTTTTTTAAAAAGTTGAGGAATCTGGATGGTAGATAAATTGATGGGAACCAAGGTGGGTCTAGTCTTAAAGATCATTTGCAAGTTCCAGATGGGCCAATTACAAGATCAAGAGCTAAGAAGATCAAGGAAGCAATGCAAGGATTGGTACAATTCACTTGAGACGAGTCTATCAAGAGCCGAGGATGGGCTTGAGAGAACGAAATTTAGTGATCATCCACGTGATACAAATGATAGAAGAGTTCAATATAAATTATGGCCTATTATTATGATTATGTGATTGAAGGCCTTGGACTTGTTTATTTCATTAAAAGGGTTTATTTTATTAGTTATAGGAATTAGTCTAGAATAATTAGTCTTGAGGATGCTTGGTCCACATATGTCTTATTTCTCATGAACTAGGGTTTTTGAGAAGGCCTTTTATTTTGGTCAATGGTTTATTTGGAAAGTTACCTTTTAGGAACTAGGGTTTAAAGAAATACTATAGCTGCTGCACTATTCATCCAGGCGTATTTTTGGAAGAAATGGCTTTATTTTGGCTAAGATTTTAATTAGATTTTGGTTTAAATACTCTTTGTAGCCTCATGTTAAGAAGTTTATGAAATTTGATGAATTTATTCATTGTGAGTTAAATTTATCTCCTCTTGTTCTTGAATGAACTTTTGAACTTATCAAAGGCAAATCACAACCTTTGTGGAGTTCCTCCATGTAATCTTGGTTCTTGAGATAGGTTTTTCAACGGATCTAGATTTTAATATAATCTAGGTTTTTTAAACGAGTTATCAACTAGTCTAGATTTTCTATCCATTGACTTGATTTTGGTTTTCTTAGGCGAGTTTTCAAATTGATTGTAGGTTCAAGGGATTTCATTCCCACGGGTTCATATCATTTGGTATTCAGAGCTGAGTTTCCATTCAGGTCTAATTCTATCTTTTAATTCTTGCATCTTTAAATTTTAATTTTAGGGTTGTAAAACAAAAAAGTAGGCTACCGAAATTCTGAGGGTTTTTAGTTTGGCTAAAATTTGCATCACCTAGGATTTCAGAATTCTAGGGTTTCTTGCATCTCTAAGTTCGCCAATTGCTTGGAGTGTCGTTTCACTGTTTCTCTTCTACTTCATTGTCAATTCTTATGTACTTGAATTCAATTGCTTAATTTGTCACAATTGAATATTGTTGTATGTGATTGAATTAGAGAAAAGAAAGGAAAAGAAAAGAAAAGAAAGGGAAAGAAAAGAACAAAAAAAGAAAACAAAATTTGAAATAAAAAAAAAAAAAGAAGAAGAAGAAAAGAAAATGTAGCATATTCGAAGGTTGCTATATAGTTACAACAAAGAGAAACAAATATATTTGTTGATTGAGCTTTATCATCAAAGGGGTTGAATACATCTTTCTAGTTGGTATTGTTTTATAATTACTGTTTCCCTCATATAAATTCCTTGAGTCTCGTGTCATTTTATTCATTCCTTATTTCTTGTTCTTGTTTCTTGGATCTATATTACTAGTTGAAATAATATAAGGTTGTATTGTCTTGATTTAGTTCAATTAGTTCTTAAAAAACTTGCGTGGGAAAACAATTGAGGTAAAAGGTAAGAGAGTGTGAAACTATTATCGGAAAAAAGACAATTAAGAGTGAAATACGAGTGGAGTGCCATTATTCGAGTGTAAACACCTAAGGGAGTGTGTGAGGTTTTCCACTAACATTCTTTTTGTGCAGCACATTATATGATGTCTCATAGGAGTGACTCATCACCAAAGGGGATGATAGATAATTCATCCTTTGTATGTAGTATGAGCGATTGAACTTGGTGTTAGGTGAAGTGAGGGATAGGACGAATCATGAAGATGCGGTAATTAGAAATCTACAGGGTAGGATAGAGAGGAGGCTGTAACACCCCGGTCCCACAGGGATCGAAGAGTTACTCCCTATAACTTAAAACTCACAATTCATCAATATATTTATAGACTCCAAAATATAACTTCATCAGAAATACTACAAAATCTCTTAATAAAATCGGCCACTTCTCAGAAATCTTCTATGAGTAATCCACTATGCTTAAATAATCATCTCACTGATACTCCATAATCCTGATCCTTAGCTGGACTATTCAAAATCATCTGAAAAATATATGGAGATAAGGGGTGAGTTATTAACAACTCAGTAAGTAGAGGACATATACGAGTATGTAAACATGAGCATTTTTACAGAGTTCATAATGCAGAAACCAAACATTTTAGTATCAATATGCAAATCTCAACAATACATATTATCAGAAAATCAGAGCGATTTTTCAAACATTTCATATTCAGAAAACCAACTTTTCATATTCAAAGACTCCTTTGGCACAACATGACTGAACATCTTCATCTTATCATACCATATCAGAACATCATATCAGAACAGAGACCATGTTTAACCCCCGTGGTAGGGTTGTGCATCCTGCAGAAAGCCAAGCAGAACATAAATTACCATGTTACCAAAGTGATTGCACTCAGAACCGAAACCACTATTATATCCCGTGGCGGGCCAGAGCTCACTATTGTATCCCGTGACAGGGCCAGAAGTCACTATTGTATCCCGTGAACAGGCCACATATCAGAGCAAAACAGAATCAAAATCACCATACCAGAATCAGAATCAGAGTCAGAACAGAATCAGAAAGTCATGCCAAATGTTTTTCAAGTGCCACATCTTATCAACACAGAGTACTGAACAAAATCAGATCGCAAAAGTATAACTTATTCACAAAATTTCATATTCGCTCTCTTTTTCAAAGTTCAGAAACAGAATGTCAAAAATAAGCTCATGACTACATCAGTCATGACAGAAAATACTTTCTTTTTAAACAAAATCTCATGAATAATGCAGAACAAATAACTGAGATAGTTTAACTTTCTTTTCAAAATCAAATATGTATATTTTCCAAAAATAACCTCAGCTCATTTTATTTTAATGCAAAGTCTAGCATAGGAACCCCGCTTACCTGGACTTCTTAACTTTTCAGAAATTTCCTTAGAAATACCAAACAAATACTAATCGTCACCTACAAAATAATCACGTAATTCCTGTAAATTTCATTTGAACACGTATTTTGATATTTAAGCCTAAGTTTCTAAAATAACCTTTTAGTTTCTCAAAACCTAAAATTCTCATAACCTCAAAATATATCATCTCTTTGTAAGATCATCAATGTCAGATAATAACTTCGACTGAAACATTAAAAATTAATCTTACTTATTTACAATTATAATCAGACTATAAATTTAATACTAGATCATATAACTAAACCAAAATATTTTAAATTAAACAACAACTTTTATTTAATAAACTAGATCATATCTAAAAATGTTTAAAAATAAAATTACATCATTATCGATTACTTTTGAAAGAAAACTTTGCTTAATAACAATTTAAATTGTTTAAAAGATTTCTGTAAACAAAAATAAAATAGAGTACACTAATACATATTTAAAAGTTTAAAACACGCTAATACAGCTTGTACTCAAAGGGTAAAGATGTAACTTATCTCAAATAATATATGCTTGACCAACTATACTGTAAGCTTTGTTATTTGAAAACATGCTCATACTACGTGAGTTAAGTTTACGCGGCAGAGGCACACCGTGAGGGAAGGGAATGTGCAACAACGCACGGAGCTGGCTGAGGTTGGTGACGCTGGGTGCGGCGCTGGGTGCAGTGGAAGGTGGTGAACTCGGTGGAGCACTGAGAGAGAGAGAGAACAACACAGTGAGAGAGATAACAGAGAGAGAGCGAGGGCTGCATGAATGTGTTTGCGGTAGCTGTGCCAGGCTGTTTCTGGTGGAGGCTTGCGGTGTTGAAGGTCATGCATGGGTTGATCATGGGGTTGAGAACGTGGAGGCTAGGCTTCTAGGGAGGCGATGGCATGGAGGATAGGGGGTTGGCCGTGGTGCAACTGTTCTGTTTTGAGGAGCAAAAATAGGGGAATTTCATGGTTTGCAACGAAGGCTACGAGAGGCGTTGGGCGGCGGCTTCGTGTGGCTGGGCAAGATGGCTTATGGTTTCACAAAGGGTTGGGCCAAGGCCAGAGGCTTCTATCATGCAGGGGAAACTCGCACGGGGGTGGTTTCCGTTCGGTTGAGTGCATACGGGAGTGCGCTTTTGTGATGGTGAGGTCATATAACAAGACTGCAAACGAGGTCTAACGCCGTGGGTGTGGAGGTATAGAGACAGCGACGGTACTGCATGGAGGTTGTGGAGGGTGGCAGCTTGTGGTGGATGATGGTTTGTGGATGGAGCTGCTTCTGTGCGTACGTGGGTGGAGATTGCCGTGGGAGTTTTAGCGGCAGCTATATGCTTGGTAAACTAACATGCAGGTACGTATCTATATATATATATATATATATTGGCGATGGAAAAAAAAACCCTAGAGAAATGAGGGAGACGTGTGTCGGAGTGAAATCGTGCAGGTGAGGAAAGAAAAAAAAATGGGCTACTATGAAGAGCCTAGTTTGGGAATTACAATGGCAAGACGGCTGTGCAGTGTGCGTGAAATGTGTAACGCAATATATATAGTAAAACAAAAAGAAAACCCTAGGAAGGAACGAAGGGAGAACAATGCAAGAAAGACGTGCATGAGGAGAAAAAATTGGGTTTGACTGGGTCCGGGTGTTACAGATGCGATGTGAGTCTAGTGTTGAAAATTGGTATGAGAATTAAGAGTATGGTGATTCTCTTGTTATCAGGCGTACACTCAACACACAAATTAGGATGGATGATACAGAGCAGCAAAGCGAGAATATTTTTTATATTAGATACCACATCAACAACAAGGTATGTAGTATGATCATTGATGAAAGGAGTTATATAAATTTGGCTAGCACTATTTGAGTTGAGAAATTGAATTTACCTATCTTGAAACACCCTAGACCATACAAGTTGCTGTGGTTGAGTGATTTTGGGGAGGTTAGGGTAAATAAGCAAGTGCTAGTTTCCTTTTCAATTGGAAAATACCAGGATGTGGTGCTTTGTGATGTAGTGCCTATGCAGGCTGGCCGTATTTTGTTGGGGAGGTCGTAGAAATATGATAGGAAAGTGATCCATGATGGATTAAGGAACATTTACAGTTTTGAAAATGATGGAAAAACAATAAAACTTGCTCATTTAACTCCAACATAGGTCTATGAGGACCAACCAGAGCTGAAAAGTGAGATTGATAAAAAAAGAGGGAGTATAAGTGAGGATGAGATTGAGGAAAAAAGAAATAGTGAGGCCGAAAAGAAGAGAGAGAAAAATGAGAGAAAAAAGATGAGGGTGGGGCTAAAACCTCAAGAAAAAAAGGGAATGAGTTGAAAAATAATTGTACGGCTGAGAGTTCAAAAGAAGAGGAGAGTGAAAGAAAAAAAGGGAGTGAAAATGAAAAAGAAAGTGAGAGGAAAAAGAGAATAAGGCCAAAACATCAAAAGAAAGAGAGAGTAAAAAAGAAAATAGAGAGGTAGCTAAGAGTCAAGGAAAAAGAGTAGAACCACGAGAGGAAAAAGAAAGAGAGATTGCAAAGAGAAGCTAAAAAACAAAAGTAAGTTTTTATACTGTGGCAAGCTTTTATACTAATGAATTTAACGACCCATTACCTAGTGTTGTTGTTTCTTTGTTGCAGGGTTATGAGGTCATGATTCCTAGCGGTGTGTTTAGTGGATTGCAACCTATTAGGGAGATAGAGCACTACATTAATTTTGTGCTAGGTGCAACAATTCCTACCCGACCTTTCTTTGAAGAACATGAGTCCTTGACACACTTGAAGGGACAATGTAAGTTATTGACTAGAATGCATGCTAAGTGGGAAGACTGTATTGAGACTTGTCTTCATGTAATCAAATACACACATGGTGAGGAAAATTTTGTGGCTAATGCATTAGCAAGAAGGTATGTCCATATCTTTATTTTAAATGCAAAGTTATTAAAATTTGAATATGATAAGAAATTGCATGCTAATGATGATGACTTTGCTAGTTTGTATGGAACATGTGAGAAAACATCATTTGGTAAGTTCTATAAACTAGATTGGTACTTGTTTAGAGAGAATAGACTTTGTGTGCCTACTAGTTTTATGCGTAAGTTGCTTGTGTATGATAGATGAGATGCCCCCAGATTCCACTTGGGATCGGACTGACATCTGAAGCGTTGGGACATGCAACACAAGGTTACCTCCCCCGTTCATGACATATAAGATGCAATGTTCCAAACATGCATCTAGCATTACGCAATATTAGTAGCAGACAATTTTTTTATTTTTAGCAATACTATGCACCAAACTTATAATATCCCAAATAGTTAAAACATAAACCATGTACACTTAAAACATCAACGATTATAGCACGGGTCTCAGAAGACTGTAATCACAAAACAACGGAGACCTGGCTCTTTAATTACAATACCAAAATACACTATTGGGCTAGTTCGTTTAGTAACTCACATAACTCGACTAACGATGCCAGAATACTATCCAAAGACCTAACTATGGAGGTTGCAAACTCCGTGTTGCGTCTACGACGTCTAGTCAACCTCCTCCAGTTTGCCAGTATTTACTCCCTGCTCTGATCCTGACACATCGTCTACCATTCGGGAGAAATGGTAGTTGGTACTACCACGGTGAGATTTGATTACAAATCTCAGCAAATTAACAGGAAACTTTCACACAGGTTAATGATGCATGCATGGCAGTAGAAGCATGAATGCATAATCAAAGTCATAAGTAAGCATATCATAACTTGACATATAGCATGGCATAAATGACATAACTTGAACTGAAACTTAAACTTAAACTTAGCTTCACGTGACATGGAATGTACGTGAACTTAAAACATAACATGGACTAGCAACATAGCATGAACGTGAACTTGAAACTTAACATGGACTTGAAACATAGCATGAACGTGAACATACATAATTTGAACATGAACTTGAACATAACAAGAACTTGAGCAAAACATAACATAAACGTGAACTTGAAATATAACGTGAACTTGAACATGACATAACAAGAACGCGAATTTGAACATGAACATAACATAACGTGAAATATGACTTGAACGTGAAATACATGAACTTTGAATCTTTTTCAATAGACTTAATTATAAAGTGACCATATGGGTGCTACACGGGTCCCCTTGAGCTGTGTGTCCCTGCCGATTACACAGATGTCTATACCAACTGTGAGTGCGTTAATACACACTCTACAGTTGTTGTGGCCCCACATATTCTACGTGTCACAATTGTTGTGTTTCACGTAGTGTACTCTCCACAGTTGTTGTGGCCCCAATAATTGTTTGTGCCATACTTGTTGTGGACACACGTAACATAATGTGTGGCTCCATCGGCGTTAGTGCCTGGCGCGCTCCGGTGACTAGCTAGTTAGGCCTTATTGGCAACCTGTCGGTTGTACTTCGTCAACCCAGGAAATTTCACACCTATTTAGACACTCCAGCGTGAACAAAGAAGTTTCACTCGGATATTACCCCATCCTAGCGCTTAGGGTTGTCATTGATATGAATAACTTAACTGGCATACATGACATTTCGTAACGTGACGTGACATGAACGTGACATAAAAGACAGAAGTTCTGACGTAGCGTAACGTGACATGAACGTAAGATAACAAACATGACATACTTTGAGACATAAATGTAACATAATATATTTCATAACATGGTGTACATGTAATAGACAATATTTTGTGACATGGCATAACATGTAACAGACAATATTTCACAACATGGCATAACATGTGACAGTGAATATTATGTGACATGATGTACATGTAGCAGATGGCATACGTAATGTGACATACTTGCAATAGATAGTAACATGTGATAGAATATATTATGTAACAAATAAGATTTTCGTGACAGAATAATTCGTGTAATAAATAAACATGTGATGACATGGCAAGGCATGGCATATATAACAACATACGAACCTAAACTGTAGTTCCCTTACCCATCATGCATACACAGTAAATTGATAAGAAGTTAAGAACTAACTTACCTCGATAGTCACGTTCTATGAGAATAAGAGCGAAACACGAGGAACTGTAAGAGGATAATCTAAAAGTTAGAACTCTAATTACTAACAATTAGAAATGTGAAAAGAGACAACTTAAAGTAAAATTACCATTTTACCCTCTACATGTGGAAAAATGACCATTTTACCCCTAACTTAAGGATTTCACATCCTAATTCCAAAAATTATAAAAATTTACATTCTTCATGTAAATTTTATCTTAGACTCAAATATCAGATCAGAAAAGTTTAAAACCATTCACAACTATGGAAAACCCACAATGGCCGAAAGATTCATAGGCCATTTCTCTTGATTTTGGTTGCAATTTCTTCCATCATCAAAACCCATGATTAAACCAAAATTTTGTAATAATGATCTTCCTATCCTAAGTTTAAAAATACACTTAAAGTATCCATTAAGAAAAAGCTAATCATCAACACCAAACTTTTTAACAAAAAGTAAACACAGAAATCACAAGTTTTCACCTTAATAAAAACATATCCAAGAATTCCAAAAAACTCAAATCTTACTTCTAACACATTCATAACATCATCCTAAGATCAACCATGCTTTAAATCATCAAACAAAAGCCACCAAAAATCACAAACAACACTTGGAGTTTTTGGTTTTAAACTTAGTCCAAAATAGAAACTTTTCTCTCCACTAACTTTGATCAATCTCTTGATCCATGACTTAAACACATGTGATCTTCAAACTAAAACATTCCATAGTTTACAAATGTGTCCTAAAGAAGATCCAACCATCAAACTTAAAATCACATAGCTAAAACTCAAAACAACATGGATCTAATCCAAAAATATCAAATCTTTGGCCTAACCGAAATCCTCTTGCATAGAAAAATCATACATTTAAAACTAATACTAAATATCTTCAAAATAACATCCTAAAATGTATATAAGAGGCTTAATATCATCATATAAAAATATGAAAGCCTTTGGAATAAAATCAAACCATGAAATATTCCAACTTTCACAAAACAAAAACAGTTTCTCCACTTCTAGTTTTCAAGTTTTTAAATCTAAGGAAATATATCATCAAAAACTTTATCCATGCAACAAAACCTCAATGAACATTCATAAACACATGCTAACAACACTCCATAACAGTTTCGGACCAAGATAAGTCCATTAGCTTGGTCAAAAATTCCAAAACATATCATATTCTCCAGTTTCACGCCCAGAATGACCTTTCCATGATTAAAAATACTTTTTACCAATCAAATGAGCATTTAATGAGACTAATAAGATGTCCATGGAAACTACACACAAAGAAGAACAAATTTTATGAAGGAGTCATCGTGAGATAATACTTACAAAGGGTAAAAAATGGCCACGCAAAAGGATCCAGGGATCTGCCCGAGAGAGCACTTTTGGGTTTCTCTGTAAGAACGGTGAAATAAGTGATAAAATGGAGAGAAGTGTGTCTTTCACGACTTTAGACTTCTGAAGGGAGAAGCTATGGGCTTGAATGACCCTTGATTGGAGGTGGCTATGTGACATAAAGTAGAGAATAGAGAGGAGCAAGGACTGCCTACAGCAGCTGTGTGAGATGTAGGTTGATGGAGTGGATTTCTTCTTCACATCAAAGCACTATTGGGTGCAGCCAATGGTAGTGGATGATCTACCATGTAGGGGAGGAAACTTCTTCAAGAAGCTTTGTCAAGGTGGCCAATTGTGTGGGCCTTGGTGGGCCCCAACCAAGTGGGCTTCAATTTTGGGTTTAAAGGGGGTTTGGTTGGTTTGAAATGCTATCAAGTCCAAAACTAATTTTTCTTGGCCCAATCAAATTTTCAAGGTTTAAAAGGTTGGATAATGATGTCAAAACAATGATTTGATTAATTAATAGCATGTGGAAGTGATTTAATCAAGTGATTAAACACAATGCTACAAATCGGATTAAAAAGGATTTGGAGGCCAACTTTAGGGTTTGGGGAAACCATTTAGGATTTCGGTTTCAACCAAGCTTTTGGGGTTTCAATTGGATTCCAACCATTTAGGGTTTCGCTACGATTGAAACCTTCTTTGGTCTGGCACAATTTGGTTGATAAGATGAAACAAAACTTTGCTTAGGTGACATGATCTCACACTTGACTTCCTTCACAAATCCATCTAATGGTTCCTCTTTGTGCCAAGTCTCTAATGTTATTCACTATGTGTGGCTAAGATCTTACCAAGTGTCTAAATAAAACTTCTCTAACCTAATTTGGAGATTCCACACTGTGATTTTAAAAACATTGGACTGGGTGCGCTTATCGATGTTTCTATTCACTAAAAAAAACATAATAAACTTAGTACTGAAAAATTCTATATATTCATATTAACTTATAGTGAAAATCATTTACTGAAATTCAACCCCGAAGTGCCCCTATAAATAACTTCACAATTTCGAACAAGTATTTAGTCCGAAATTGTGAAAATGGGCCGTTGCGCCATAAAATCCTAAATAATCAACTGAGTCAAAAGGTATAGACCATAACGCATTCTGACATTTCTAACTACCTCAAATAATTAAACTCATATTTCTAGCATCATAGTGAGTGATAACACTAACTATGTTGACAGACTAAAACCTGCGCGATTGGTCGATTCATAAAAACTTAAGTAGTTTTCACGAGGTTCCTAAAGTTAATAGAAATTCCACTAGTGAATTTCTAGCGAGCTGTTACAATAGACATGGTGGTTTGTTGGGTAACTTTGATGTAAGGAAGACTTTTAATATGTTGCATTAACGTTTATGGGAGTATCATTCGCTATTCATTGACGTGTTGCATGAACGTTTGTGGAAGTATCATTTGTCATTCATTAACATGTTGCATGAACATTTGTGGCAGTATTATTTGCCGTTCATTGAGTTTGCATATAATTGGAGTGGTCATTTTGGTGTAAGGAAAGCTTTAGGTGTGTTTCATGAACGTTTGTGGGAGTATCATTTTCCATTCATTAAATTGTTACATGGACGTTTGTGGAAGTATCATTTGCTCTTATTAGATTGTGCATATAATAAACCTTGCATACTACTATTTCTTATTCTCTGTTTGAAATTGTTTTTGGTTTTAATCCACTTAATCATTTAACTTTGATGTTTTTGCTTGTTGATGATAGAAGTAGCTTGGATGGACCTTTTCAAATTCTTGAGAAAATTAAGGAAAATGCATATAAAGTGGATCTTCCAGGTAAGTATCATATTTATGTTATTTTCAATGTTACTAACATTTTTCCCTTTGATGCTGGTGGAGATTCGAGATCGAATCCTTTTGAGGAGAGCGAGAGTGATGGGAACCAAGGTAGAGTTAGTCTTAAAGGTCATTTTCAAGTTCCAAATGGACCAATTACAAGATCAAGAGCTAAGAAGATCAATGAAGCAATGCAAGGATTGGTGCAATCCACTTGGCACGAGTCTAGTAAGAACCGAATATTCAAGATGAGCTTGAGAAAAGGAGATCTAGTGATCACCCACATGATACAAGCAATGGAAGAGTGCAACATAAATTAGGGCCTATTATTATGATTATGTGAATGAAGGCCTTGGACTTGTTTATTTTATTAAAGGGACTTATTTTATTAGTCTAGAATAATTAAGCTTGAGGATGTTTGGTCCACATATGTCTTATTTCTTATGAACTAGGGTTTTTGGGAAGGCCTTGTATTTTGGCCAATGGCTTATTTAGAAAGTTACTTTTTAGGAACTAGGGTTTAAAGAAATACTATAGCCAAGTTACTGTAGCCGCGATACTATTCATCCAGGTGTATTTTTGGAAGAAATGGCTGTATTTTGGCTAGAGTTTTAATTGAGTTTTGGTTTAAATACTTTTTGTTATCTCATATTAAGAAGTTTATGAAATTTGATGAATTTATTCATTGTGAGTTGAGTTTATCTGCTCTTGTTCTTGGATGAACTTTTGAACTTATTAGAGGAAAATCACAACCTTTGTGGCATTCCTCCTTGTAACCTAGGTTCTTGAGACAGGTTCTTCAATGGGTCTAGATTTTAATATAATCTAGATTTTTGAAACGAGTTTTTAACGGGTCTAGATTCTCCATCCATTGACTTGATTTTGGCTTTCTTGGATGAGTTTTCAAATTGATTTTGGGTTCAAGGGATTCCATTCCCATGGATTCATATCATAAATACTTATTTTTTGTATAGCATGCATCTCATGTTTATCATTAATCATGCATATATTATCTTTGTGCAAGTTGATTATTTAACTTACTGAGATTTCAAGTAAGTCTCATTCCTTGTGGACCCACTATCATTCCCCTTAGGATGATATAAGTTATATCAGGACCAAACGAGGAAGGATAGGATGGACCAATGGATCCGACTGATTGAAGATGAGTTTGACCTCGATCGAAGATTATATTTTATTTTGATGTTCATAACTCTAACCCTTCATACCTTAGAGCGTATGAAGGAGTTGATATAACCATGGAGACTTATTTAAGTATTTTGTATTGA
Organism: Juglans regia; assembly: GCF_001411555.2. NCBI lineage: Eukaryota > Viridiplantae > Streptophyta > Magnoliopsida > Fagales > Juglandaceae > Juglans > Juglans regia. Next base: position 22,979,219 of record NC_049903.1, read on the forward strand.
GGATATGCCACCTTATCATTTGAACTCATGATGAATATTAAAGCTATTTGAATGTTTTAATTCACTACAACAAATTTTAGCTTTTGGGACGAAATTATTTAGGAACGAAAAAAGCCTGGTCCCTAACAGTCATTTTTTGGGAAGAAATTTAAATTTCGTCCCAAAAAATTGATGACTTTACAAAATCGTTCAAACGGTCAAATTACCGTTCAAATAGTTTTTTCTATGACGAATTAAATCGTCTAAAAAATTTTTTCCCATTCGAACAGTTAAATCTTGGCGGGGAAGTAATTTATTATGGCGGGAAAGTTTACAACCATTCGAACGATAATTTGTTGTGTTCGAACGGAAAATATTTGGTGGCAAAACATCGCGGGAAGGTTTCTAAACCGTTTGAATGGAATATATTTTGTTAGAACATATTCAAGCACCACATTATACATTCGAAGGTATAATATTAATCTCGGTTAGAAACTCAAAATATAAAAAAAATATATCATATATACAAATTCATTAATTAATTTTATGTAATTAATTTTAAAATAGTTTAATGATTTCTTTTATGTTAAATAAGATTTTTAGTAAAGACAAAATATTTAATTTACAAATAAAACAAATTATGAAAACACCATATATATTGTCCATAACTACAAAAAAAATAAAAAAAATAAAAAATAAAAACTACTGTGATGCGAGGTCTCTACACACATCCTCGACTGCAACTAATTGTTTCTCTAACTGTGCCAGTCGAGTACTGAGCGTGACCTGAGTTGCATTATTGGCATTAATCTCTGTACGTAACTCATTAAGCTCTTTACGTAACCCAGAGATGGTAGCCATAATCTCTGTACGCAACTCAAACATGGCAGTATGCACTGCATCAATCATTGCTGATGTGTGTACGCCAATCTCAGCACACAATATGTCGGCCATCTCCTCACGAGTAGATGTGCGTGATGCCTCAGCCTGTGCAGATGTCTCACCAGTCGATACTCCAGTATCTCCCGGCTGTGCATCTCTCTGAATCTCAGCCCTGTTAGGAACAGCTCCACAAAAATGAAATCTAGAGTGTCCCGTGCTCCGTGACATGGTGGTGCTATTGATCGATCCCATCGGCTCCCGGGAATGCTCGGCAGGTTCTGGTACGAGCGACCTGTATCATAAATCTCACTTGATCCATGCTAACCTCAATCTTGTGCTGCCGATGGTCAATATTGTTGGCAATGATCAAATTCATGATCTTAAAGAAAGAAGATAAATCTTCATCTTTAATACTCTTCGTCCCATCGTACACTAGAGCATCTGGACCAACAATCAAGTCTCTGACCTCATGATCAGTAAGTGTATCGATCTCATCTGTGTAAATTGGTCCCTCATCCTAAGACATCTCTGCATCACCTGAAGGATCAGACTCTCTAGGTTGTAGGTTCGAATAGGCATCAAGAAGCCTAGGAATTCCCAGATATGTAGCGAGTCCGTCTGCTGAAAATATAATAGGAGCTCCTCGGACACAGATCCTGTATGCCCCTCCATCATCTGGGCTGGCACCACTGAGCTATTTGTAGAACTCAGTAACGATCTCAATGTAGGAAATGAACTCCATTCCTTCTTCTCGCTGATCTAAGATTGATGTCCAACCACGATCATTGAATACTGATGGGAGGGAATAACCCTCCCATATAAGAGCCAAAAAATCATATAGTTTTACTTGTCGCTCAAGTAAAATAGTCCACACTCGAACTGTTTGGATGGAAGGTTCCCCTGATCTACTACGTTTACGACCCCTATAAGACATTATTATGAACGTAAAATTTTAAAAATAAAATATATATCTAACATTAGTGATAAAATCTAATTACGACGAAAAGATTTACAAAATTATATACTTTAATAAATTAATTGATAGAACAATTTAATGAAACGATGAAAACAATTTAATAAGCTAATATAAACAAAATGGTTTGAATTTAATATAAAGCGTTCGAATGATAGAATATATGGTCGAACGGACACTGAAAACCGATCGAACGTTTTAAAGTTGTTCGAACGTAAGGGTTAAATCTTTTAAGCACGTTCGAACGGAAACCAGATTGAGCTCGGCCATGGCTGAATCAGCTTGGCGGCCATAAAACACCAAAAAATGCATCGATTCCGAGGTTTCTTCAACAAAACCCATACTACTCTTCATTTCTAAACATTCTACGGTAGATTTATGGTGTTCTACGGTGACTATTGATGAAAAAATACAATTTTTCTAGAAAAAATGAATAAAACCATAAAATCATAAAATAAACGGTAAAATAACTTTTAAAATGCATACCTTCACTTGGGAGGAAGTGTCTTTGACATAGGTGCTGATTACGGCGGCAGACGGCGGTGATTGATAGGCGTTCAAATGTTTTCTCTCATTTTCAAACGGTGGGGACAGTGGTGTGCAAGAAATCTCTGTCTGCAATAACTTATATGTGCATAACAGTTTGAACGTTATATTCTACCATTCGAACAGTTTTAAACTACTGTTCGAACATTAATATTTAACGTTCAAACGGTATTTGTTTTAAGTTTTGTAAAAATTTATATTAAATGTATATTATGTTTATAATCCTATAAATTAATATAATATATATATTATTATAGTAGATTATATATACTGTAATAGTACTATATAATAGTAATATACGTTAATATACTGTAATAGTAATATATATATATATATATATGATAGCACTACTATATGCTATGAGTTTATACTTAACTAATATATATCATACTATATATTCCATTATACTTTACTATATAAGTTATATATGATACTATACAACATATATATATATATAGAGTATAGATTACTAATATACTATCATCTTATAAATTTCTCTATACTTTATTATGTGATCTTAGTATATTTGAGGCTATATATATGTGAGTATATATTACTAATACATATGATCTTATATTTTCCACTATTCTTTAATATACGATAATATATATGATACGATATATATGATATACAGTATAGATTACTATATAACATATAGTATATATTACTAATATATTTTCCTTTATACTAATTTAGAATAGTATTATATATATGATACTATGTATATGATATATAGTATATATTATTAATATATATGACAGTATATATTACTAATAGTTATCTGCATCTTACATTTTTATAGTATACTTTAGTATACTATACTATATCTATGATATTTAGTATATATTACTATATATATGATAGTATATATAACTAATACATTTAAGGTGATGTGTTCGAACGAGATATTACTATATCTATCATCTTGTAGTATTTTTCATTTAATGATTAAAAAAAATATATTTAAATATTAAAGTGATGTGTTCGAACGGTACTCGTAAACCGTTCGAACACATTATTTGCGTTTGAACTTATGAAAAAAACATTTGAACGGATTATTGCAATGGTGGGAAAACATCACGCAAATTAATGACTCTGGATAACCGTTCGAATGTTCTTTGTTATAATTCGAACGGATTATTGCAGTGGTGGGAAAATATCCCGCCAATTAAATACTTTTGGATTACTGTTCGAACGGATTTTTTGGTCGATCGAACGGTAATCAAGAAATTTGTGCAGGTGGGAAAATTGGCGCATTGAAATTTTTCGCGTTCGACCGCACTTTATTTACGTTCAAAAAGATGGTCATAACTTATAATCTTCCCGCATGCCGTCAGTCCCTCACTTTTTTCTCCTCTCTTTCACTCTTCTCCGTTTTCTCTCCAAAATCTTACATTTTGTTTACACAATCCTTCATTCTATTATCTTACAAAAAGGATTGCTTAGTATATTTTGCTTAAAGGTATGACTTTCTTTATTATTTTACTTCTAAATCTATCATTTTTTTTATTGATTTTGTAGTTTATATATACATTGTGTAGGTGTATGTTAGATTAAACACAAAATATGTTTAATAGAGGGTTGCTATTCGAAGTGTATATGTTGTATATTTGTTAAAGGGTTACTATTCGAAGTATATATGTTGAAATGCACAGTGAGTAATAAGGCCCCGTCCAGAAGGATCAATTGCAGAAACATATATTGATGATGAGTGGCATACATTCTGTTCCAAATACGTCTACGGTGTTGACACAAGGTTTGATCTATCGAAAGAAACTTTGATGTTTTCCCAGCAAGTACATCCACTTGGTACTCATCATGGTTATGATTTTTGTGAAAAGGAGTTCGAGAAAGCTCAGTGGTACGTGCTAAATAATTATCCAGAGATAGAGAGCCACTTGAAGTAAGTTCAAATTAATTGTTAATTAATCATTGAATTTACTTATTAAACAATTATACGAATATACTTATTGTTGATAATTTTTAATTTCAGTGATAATATTAACGTGCTAAAAGAACCGGGAGTAAATGATATAGACCAGAGACATGAACAGGAGTTCCCGAAATGGTTCGAACAACGGGTGATGACATTAATACAGATGCAATTTTGCACTAAGATATTTTAAATAGAGATGAATGTTAACGGTTGAGTGTTTATACTTTATTTAATATGTAGGTTGTATAAATGCATACGAGTAATCCGAACGATATATCAGACAAACTATATGCACTGGCGCGTGGCCCCTCGAGACGCACTGCTCGATATTCTGCGTGTATTTCTCGAGGAAGTAGATATCCCACAATTGATTGAGAACTTTATAGGAAAACACAAAATAGTGGTGTCCTTGTCAAAGGGAGTCATGATGGAGACAATGTTGATTTCTATGGAGTTATCATCGATATAATTAGAATGAGATATATGGGGGAGCTTGTGGTTTATATATTTAAGTGTGATTAGTGGGATTTAAGCAATCATTGAAGGGGAAAATGCCAAGATGAATATTTTCTAAATATTAATACATCAAAAAAATGGTATGAAGATGATCCTTTTATTTTAGCTTCCCAAGCATCTCAAGTATTCTATTTAGACGATCCTCAGTTAGGAAATCAATGGATGGAGAACCTAGATCCAATGAGAACACGTTTCAAGAACCTAAATAATATTAAAATCTAGACCCGTTGAAGAACCCGTCTCAAGAACCCAGATTACAAAGGAGGAACGCCACAAAGGTTGTGATTTACTTTTGATAAGTTCAAAAGTTCAATTAAGAACAAGAGAAGTAAAACTCAACCTACAATGAATAAATTCATTAAATTTCATAAAACTTCATAAACTGATTAAAATGAGGCTACATAGAGTATTTAAAGCAAAACCTGATGAAACCCTAGCCAAAATAAACTTCTATCTTCCAAAAGTGCCCCTGGTTGAACAGTGCCGCCGCTACAGTGCGGCGCTACAATAACTCGGCTACAGTAACCCTAACCCTAGTTCAATAAAATAATAACTTTGCCAACATGTCCTTGCATAGGCCCCCTTAAGTGCTTCCCATAATAAACTCAATTATTCTAGACTAATAAAATAAGTTCTTTAAATGAATTAAATAAGTTGAAACCCTTCAAGAGCCCAAAGCCTTTAAGTCTTGTCATTGCCCTCTTCCATAGCTGATCAAATGAATCAAAACTAGATCTTCATCCTTCAAGCCCCATCTTGAATGTAGGGCTCTTGCTAAACTCGTCCCAAGTGGATTGCATCAATCCTTACATTGTCTCCATGATCTTTAAGACTAGGCCCATCTTAGTTCCCATCATTCCCCCTCTCCTCAAAAAGGATTCGACCTCGAATCTCTACCTGGATCAAAGGAAAATTGGTTAGTAACATTGAAAATAGTCAAAACAAGATACTTACCTTGAAGATCCAATAGATATGCATTTTCATTAATTTGTTCAAGAATTTGGAATAGTCCATCCAAGCTACTCCTATCATCAACTGGTAAAGACTTTAAATCTAAAGGAGGAAATGGATTAAGTCTATAAACAATTTCAATTGGTGAAAATTTAGTAGTAGCATGAACACTCCAATTATATGTAAACTCAATGAAAGGCAAACAATACTCCCACAAATGTTCATGAAGCACATCTAAAGTCTTCCTCGAACCAAAATGACCACTCCAATATGCAAACTCAATGAATGGTAAATGATACTTCCGCAAACGTTCATGCAACAAGTCAATGAATGGCAAATGATACTCCCACAAACGTTCATGCAATACGTCTGAAATCTTATTTTCACCAAAATGACCACTCCAATTATATGCAAACTCAATGAAACGCAAATGATACTCCCGCAAATGTTCATGCAACATGTCAGTGTACGGCAAATGATACTCCCACAAATGTTTGTGCAATACATCAATGAAACACAAATGATACTTCCACAAACGTTCATGCAACATGTCTTTGAATGGCAAATGATATTCCCACAAACATTCATGCAACACAACAAATGTCTTCCTTACACCAAGGTTACCGAACAAACCACCATGTCTATAACACACAAGCAACTTATGCATAAAACTAGTAGGCACACAAAGTCTATTCTCTCTAAACAAGTACCAATCTAGTTTATGGAACTTACCAAACGATGTTTTATCATATGTTCCATATACACTAGCAAAGTCATCATCATTAGCATGCAATTACTTATCATATTCAAGTCTCAACAATTTTGCATCTAAAATGAAGACAATGACATACCTTCTTGCTAAAGCATCAACCACAAAATTTTCCATACCTTTTGTGTATTTGAAAACATGAGGAAAAGTCTCAATACAGTCCTCCCACTTAGCATGCATTCTACTCAACAACTTACCTTGTCTCTTTAAGTGTGTCAAGGACTCATGTTCTTCAAATAAAGGTCGGTTAGGAATTGTCGCACCTGGCACAAGATCAATGTAGTACTCTATCTCCCTAATAGGTGGCAATCCACTAAACACACCGCTAGGAATCACGACCTCATATCCCTGCAACAAATAAACAACAACACTTGGCAAAGAGTCGTTTAATTCGTTAGCATAAAAACTTGCCTTAGCATAAAAACTCACTTTTGTCTTTCTTTTTCTCTCTACAATCTCTCTTTCTTTTTCCTCTTGTGGCTTCACTCTTTTTTCTTGACTCTCAACCACCTCTATATTTTCTTTTTCTCTCTCTCTTTCTTTTGATGTTTCGGTCTCATTCTCTTTTTTTCTCTCACCTCTTTGTTCTTTTCACTCTCTGTTTTTCTTTCAGTCTCCACTTTTTTTGAACTCTCGGCCTCACAATTATTTTTCAACTCATTCTCTCTTTTTCTTGAGGTTTCAGCCTCACCCAAATCTTTTTCCTTTGGTGGTTCGGTCTCCCCCTTTGCTACAGCTTGATCATTTTTGTTCCACTTTGGTTTCCAAGGAGTACTAGAAACCGAAGTATACCTTGATGTACCCTTTCCTTTTAGCCGTCTCTCCACCTTCATAGTCATGTGCACCATATCCTCTACCTCCTTATAATGTTGCAACTCAACTACATTGGCTATCTCCCTATTCAACCCACTCAAAAATCTAGTCATCGTGGCCTCCCGATCCTCCACTACATTAGCTTGAATCATAGCCACCTCCATCTCCATATGGTAATCCTCTACACTCCTAGACTCTTGTGTAAGATTTTGTAGTTTTTGGTAGAGGTCTCTATAGTAATGGCTAGGTACAAATCTCCGCCTCATGATAGCTTTCAACTCTCTTCATGTTTCTCCAGGCCTCTCAAGATTCCTCCTCCTATTAGTCACTAATTGATCCCACCAAATAATCGCATAATCAGTGAACTCAATTACAGCCAACTTCACCTTCTTCTCCTCAGAGTAATTATGACAATCAAACACCAACTCCATTATTTTCTCCCACTCTAAATAAACTTTAGGGTCAGTTCTACCTTGGAATGATGGTATTTTCATTTCGACGCTCCCAAGGTTCTTATCTACCCTATCTCGACTCCCTGAGTTTGCGCTAAGGCCTTTTCCATGCCTAACTCCTCTATGTCCACCCAATCCAACTTCAGATGTTAAGCTTTCCTCATCCTCACCAAACTCTTCATTCTTATACCCATTCTCAATTCTAGGCTCACGTCGCCTCCTATCTCTCTCACCTTGCAGATTTCTAATTACTGCTTCTTGATTATCCGTACTATCCCTCACTTCACCCAACACCAAGTTCAACCACTCAAACTGTTGTTGCATGGCTTGCAACACAAAGGATGAGTTATCTACCATCCCCTTTGGTGAAAAGTTACTTCTACGAGACATTATAATATGCTGCACAAAAACAATGTTAGTGGAAAACCTCACACACTCCCTTACGTGTTTACACTCGAATAATGACACTCTACTCGTGTTTCACTCTTAATGGCTTTTTCCCGATAATAGTCCCATACTCTCTTGCCTTTTACCTCAATAGTTTTCCTGCTCAAGTTCTTTAAGAACTAGTTGAACTAAATCAAGACAATACAACCTTGTATTATTCCAACCAGTAATATAGATCAAAGAAACAATGAATGAATAAAATGACACGAGACTCAAGGAATTTATACGGGGAAAGAGTAATTATAAAACAAGAAACCAACTAGAAAGATGTATTCAACTCCTATGATGATAAAAGCTCAGTCAACAAATACCTTCTTTCTTTTTGTTCTAACTATGTAGCAACTTTGAATACGCCACCTTCTCTTTTCTTCTTCTTCTTCTTTCTGTTTTTTTTTTTTTTTCGATTTTTTTTTTCCTTTCTTTTATTTTCTCTAATTCAACCACAAACAGCAATATTCAATTGTGAAAGCCAAGCAATTGAATTCAAACACACAAGCATGGACAATGAAGTAGAAGAGAATCAATGAAACGACACTCCAAGCAATTGACAAACTTAGAGATGCAGGAAATCCTAGAATTTTGAAACGCTAGATGATGCAAATTTCAGCCAAACCCAAAACCCTAAGAATTTCGGCAACCTACTTTTTGTTTCTATTTTTTTTTTTTTTTTTGGCAATCCTAGAACAATAAAGGCCTAGAATTAAATTTAAGGATGCTAGAAGTAAAAGATAGAATCAGACCTGATTGGAAACCTGGCTCTGATACCAAATGATATGAACTCGCGGGAATGAATTCCCTTGAATCCACAATCAATTTGAAAACTCTCCAAGAAAGCCAAAATCAAGTCAATGGATGGAGAACCTAGATCCAATGAGAACACGTTTCAAGAATCTAGATTATATTAAAATCTAGACCCGTTGAAGAACCCGTCTCAAGAACCCAGATTACAAAGGAGGAACGCCACAAAGGTTGTGATTTACCTTTGAAAAGTTCAAAAGTTCAATTAAGAACAAGAGGAGTAAAACTCAACTTACAATGAATAAATTCATCAAATTTCATAAAACTTCATAAACTGATTAAAATGAGGCTACATAGAGTATTTAAAGCAAAACCTAATGAAACCCAAGCCAAAATAAACCTCCATCTTCCAAAAGTGCCCCTGGTTGAATAGTGCCGCCGCTACAGTGCGGCGCTACAATAACTCAGCTACAGTAACCCTAACCCTAGTTCAATAAAATAATAACTTTGCCAACATGCCCTTGCATAGGCCCCCTTAAGTGCTTCCCATAATAAACTCAATTATTCTAGACTAATAAAATAAGTTCTTTAAATGAATTAAATAAGTTGAAACCCTTCAAGAGCCCAAAGCCTTTAAGTCTTGTCATTGCCCTCTTCCATAGCTGATCAAATGAATCAAAACTAGATCTTCATCCTTCAAGCCCCATCTTGAATGTTGGGCTCTTGCTAAACTCGTCCCAAGTGGATTGTATCAATCATTGCATTGTCTCCATGATCTTTAAGACTAGGCCCATCTTGGTTCCCATCACAATCTGCCTTTAACTTATTTGTGGATTTGAGCTAGTATGAGATGATCTAATTACATAGGGAAGATATTGAGGCTGAAATAGTTGAGGCTACAATTTATTGAAGTGTTGACTCATCTGAAATATCTACAGATGATGAGAGCGAAACTATAGATGAAACTGATACAGATGATTGATCGGTTTTGTGTTCACATTATACATTATCTCTCAATTATGATACCAAAGAGGAAGGAAGTTCGCATCTCATCTACACCTATTCCTAACTCTCCGTCTGACTCACCATTAGAAATTGACTCTACAGAACAAGGTAAATAGCTAATACTCATTTTTTTAATTAAGATATATGATAATTGATACAAGATAAATAACTAATATTATTTTATAGAGATAATAGTACAATCTCGTCACGGACGAGGCACTAGTAGAGGCGTGACATTAGAGAAATATCGTAAAGTAGATAAGATTAAGGTTAACATTCCTGATGAACATACCGGAGGCGAGGGACAACAAGCAGCTTGGCTTGCTTCGCATGTGGGAGCTCTTACATGGAATTATGCACCTTTGGTTATGAGTTCATGGCATAAAGTCCCGCAAGATGTGAAAGAGCTTATAAAAAAACGTTTTTTGGTACGTAATATTTAAATAATAAATTTTTATTGATATTATTTAATATTCCAATGATAATATTTTTGTGTATATACTTTTTTAAGGATGACTTCAAACTAAATTTTGGTCGGAGAGAGCAGTGTAGGACTGTTGAAGAGCTGATGTGTAATGCATTCCGCAAGTATAAGGTGAAATGTTATGAGCATTACAAGAAGTACGAACAAGGAAGATGCAAGCCAGCATCCTTTTCAAGATGTCCGACCTGAAGAATGGGAAAAACTTTGCGACATGTTTGAGGATCCATCATATAAGGTAAATTAAATGAATTCTTTATGTGTCATATTTGTAATTTTTCACTTACTAACTTTTACAACTTCTATGCAAGAGCGAAGTTCTATAAACAAAATGAATAGATCAAAGTTAAAGATTCATCATCATGCAGGCTCAAGATCTTTCCATAGCCTCTCTCAGAAATTGGTAATGTATTTTTTTTTTAATTTTTTTTATTCTATGTAGTTTATTTTTAATATAGATTTTATATCTTAAAAATGTCTCTTGTAGAAAGAGTGAGACAACAATTTTGATATGACAAAATTATATGCTGCATCATATACTATGCTCATGAGAATTATGTAAGTATTATAATTTCTTTTAATTAACCATATTTAAATTATTGTGTCAATAATTTTATATGTTGTGTGTAGGATAAAATGGTTGCCCTCCGTACTGAAACTGCATCAGATCATAATTCATCAACAAGTGATGTTGAAATTTTTACACAAGTTCTAGGTCAACGTTTGGGCTACTTGAGGGGTTTGGGTTGCTGTGTAAAGCCTTCAGTCTCTTCATCAACGTTAAGCACTACTGCCATTGCGTTAGAGAATGCAAATTCTATGATCGAAGAATTGATGGCAAAACAGCAGGAGTTAGAGGCTCAATTGACGAAATAAGCTAACATAAAGATGCGCATAAAACAATAAAAAGATCAACAAAGAGAGCTACAACTCCAAATGCAAGAACAACAAACACATATGTAGCTTCAAATGCAAATACTTATGCAACAATTCAAGCCCCCAAACAATTGAATTTCATTAGAAGTGTTTTTACATATTGAACAGTTATATATCACGTACTGATAATTTTATTAGTATTATTAGTATTTTATTTATTTAGTTCTAACTTATTATATTAGTATTATTTATTTTGAACAATTTGAAATGTATTTTTGAAATATAAATATCTATTTGGTTTTAAGTATTGTCCAAGAAAACAATAACCGTTCGAACTCTTATCAAATGTTCCAACATAGATAAATCGGACACAACCATTCGAACATTGAAATTTAGTGTTCGAACGGTAAAAAATTCCGCACCGTTCGAATGCTTTCGTATAACTAATTCACTATTTGCCTTCGATCATCAATTTTGTTGTTCGAACATTTCTTCATGTGTATTTGGTCGAACGGACCGGTATCAATCGAACGGTCATGAAATACCTGTTCGAACCGTTCCTCATTGTTTTACGTTATTTCTGACATTCGAACGAATTTTTGAGACGAATTTAATTCATCCCAGAAAAAAAAAATCCATTCGAACGCCATCGAACGGTTCAGCTTAATTTCATCCAAAATATATTTTTTGGGACAAATTTGTGATTTTCATCCTAAAATACCTTTTGGGACGGTTTTATAAGGACGAACTTGAGATAGTTTTTTTATCCCAAAATATATTTTGGGACGAAATGCCAGTCTTTTGGGATGAAACTTTTCGTTCCAAAAAACCATATTTGTTGTAGTGATTCATTTTGGCATCAACTATAATTAATCACCCTTATAATTATTCCACTATTATTATTGCATACTGGTAGTTGCATTCTAGGATGTATTGCATATTAACTGTTGTGTAACTTTATGTTAAATGTCCCGAAGCTCTAAATTTCTGTTACATCCCAAGCGGGAGTTTGAGGGCATCACACAACTCCTCAATTCGTCCTTAAATGAGGGTCTTCCACATGGCATCAGGTCTTCCACATGGCATCAGGTCATACCTCTAGTATTCGATTAAGCAACTTGTCATTTGATTAAGTACTTAATAATCAAGGTGATTGCCTATTCCTAGCTATTATGAAGTGTAATAATTAACTAATGAAGGCAAGTGTTTATGTCTATAAGCATTATTAATTACAATATAGCACTAGAGACTCATAAGAGACTCCGATATGATTTAAATCACGTGATGAGGATTGACAATCGTAATTATAGCAACCTGTGGCTGAGATTAAGCATTATACAGACGTGTGATCAAGTGATGAACATGACCAGGTGTTACCGAAATGTTTAACGTCCAATGAGAAATGGACACGAAAAGAGCAGCTGCTAATTATGTCGGAATGGTCAAAATCTCTTTCAATAAAGTGCATGACACTGCACTCATTCTATTACCACTACATGTTGCATTTAATAATATAGAATAAAATAAAATAATTGTGATAAAATGACCTTTGTCTGTTCAAAAGGAAGGTGTCAATATTATACACCTCGTCCGAACATTAGGTGCTGCTTATAGGGTTTGAATATTATTTTTTCCTGCCAGTACTATTTTCGGGACGATTTTCGTCCAAGTATACACTATAATACAATTATTTTTTAGTGACAATTAAAAAATTGTGACAGTTCTTAAACCATCACTAAAAGGTATTTTTTATGATAGTTTCTGAAAACCGTCACTAAAGATTGATGAAATTTTTTTTACGTTCCAACATATGAGAAATTTACATTTGAACGTCACATATACGTTTGAACGTTGTGACTATTTACATGCGAACGTGAAATGTTTTGGTGCGTCAATGTTCGAATGTTAATTAATAACGTTCGAACGTTCATTGTAAATTTAAATTAAATATGACTTTAATTTAAAAATTATGTGATTTTTATTTTGCATAATTTGTGAACAAGTCTAAAAAATTGACTTGTATATATTTATATATACACAATTTATAATATATAAATATATATTTATGTTTATATATATTTGAAATGCAGTGATTTAGTATTAAAGTTAGAAAATATAACATTAAAGAAGATTAAGAATTGAAATTAAAAAACGATAGAAATATTCAATAATATTTTTCTTTACAAATATTAAAAATAAAATATAAAATTTGATAGAATGTAGTAAACAACAGTCAGACGATAACGTTGTCTACGAAAGTCAAACTCCGTACCTCCTCAATCAAGGTATCAACCTTGTCGTTGAGGATAGTTACACAATGGGTGAGCTCAGCAATAGACGCCGATATAGCCTCGAGCGATCGATCGATCTTATGATCGATATGCCCAGTCAGCTGTGAGATGACCACATCAACCCAAGCAGACCACGCATCTCATGCAGATGTACTTGGCGTATGCTGACTACTACTCCCTACATGACCTGGCTCAGGTTGCGTCGGAGGAAGTAAATCCTCTACAGGGGGTGGCTGACGTTCCCTCGCCTGTCCAATGCTATGTCGATGCGTGGTCATGTCGAGGGGGCTCATCTGATCTTTGACCGGGCTCATCTGATCTTTGACCCGCTCCTCTGACTGGGTCGACACTCCCCGTGCAAGTAATAGTCGGCTGATTAGGACATCGTATGGGAGATTATCCGTGGAGACGATGCTCGCCTCGTAACAGATCCTCTCAAAGATGTGCAGTGGCAAATCTATAGGATCTCGACGTGCCACTCGTATCAAAAACTGTGCCCGAATCCGACTAAATGTGGTTTTATGTGCCACAGGATCCAACATTTGTTACAACAAAAAGGTGCAACATGCGGAAGAAATGCAGCAAATGGTTCTGGTTGAAGGCGTTCTTCCGCTCGATCTGCATGTGGTCCCTCCCAGTGAGGATGTAGAAATCTTCGTCTCGATCATCATCCCGAGCCTCGATGCCAGTATCCTCGGCCTCTGACTAGTCCACATCTCTGTCTGATGCTGGCTCAAATGGGCGGCCAATAGATGATATAGAAGTGCCTACATCCTCACGGGGTGTTGAGTGTGCAAATGTCTCAACTCCTCAACGAATCCCGAGGTGCTCGCCGATGACATATGGTGATACCTCAATGGAAACACCACGGACAGTCATGATGTGAGAGGATGCGTCCTAAGGCATGTCACACATCTCCATGTAGAACTATTGAACCATTGAGGGTCCCCCTCAATGTGCAGATATTTCCCCAGCCTCTACTGAGGAAAACATCTCTCAGGTTCGTCTGCTGCCATTTGAGGTCGTCGAACTCATTAATCAGGACCTCTCACTCTACTATAATAGTACGAGCCCCGATACGAGCAGTGTCCTGAGTGGCTCATTCCCTCCCTCGTTTCCTAGTATGCAATGGATGAGCCATATCCTAAAAATAGAAAAGGAAAAAAAATTATTTACATTAATGCATTTTTTTGTGTTAATTTTAAGCTGCTCTACATTAACATTCGAACATAGCAAAATAAACGTTCGGACGTTTATTTCATACGTTCGCACGTAAAATAATGTAAATAAAGTTACATTCGAATGTGTATTCTTTATGTTCGCAAGTAAAACATTTACGTTCGAACGTAAAACATAGACGTTCGAACATAAGCAGTAAATAAATATTGTCTGACGTACGTTCGGATGTTTATGTTATACGTATTTGTTTTACGTGCGAACGTAAATATGAACGTCCAAACGTCGAAGCATGAATAAAGTAGAAAATCAGTACGTTCGGACATTATAATTAAACATCCGACCGTATGTGATTTACGTGCGAAAGTAAAATATTCACGTTCGAACGTATGTCGTTTAATAATATTTAAAAAGTAGTACGTCTGGACATATACATTAAACGTTTGGAAGTAAAATTTATGAAAATGACATCCGAATGTAAGACAATGAACGTTCGAACGTAGAAGCCATAACGGCTATTTAATTGAAACGTTGTACGTTCGAACTTCTTGGTGAAACGTTCGAACGTTATGACATAGACTGAGTCAACTCAGCCATTATTGAAATCTTGAAAATTATTTTACAAGGTTCTAAATGTCGAAATGTCACCGTAGAAATGAAGTATACACTTCAAGAAATATTTCTACGGTGACTATTTGGCCAATGGCAAGCCGTGGTGGCTGAAAAATGGAGTTGAAAATCCAACCACCACTTATCCCGTTTTAAACAAAACTCAATTCAAATATCAAATAAAATACATGTTATTTGAATAAAAGATGAATGCCTACCATTTAGTGACGGTTGTGGCGGAGTTTGACGGTTGCATGGCGGCGTGCAACAGAATGACGATGGAGCTGTTGGAAATGTCGTTTCGATGTTCGGTTTTGGCCTTATATACACAAAACGTTCGAATGTAATTATTATTAGGTTCGAACGTTTGTCAATTTACTTTCCAAAATATTAACTATAATATATTATATTATAAATGCTTTTGTTATATATTATAATGTTATATATAGCATACTATATATAATATTATACTATAATATATATTATAGTATATATATATTGTGTATTATATATATAATGTATTATATAATATATTATATATTATGTGATCTATTATAAACTAATGAAATCAACATTAGAACCATATGCTCTTATTATTAGTCCAAAACGATATACTTTATTATTACAATCTAGTACCCAAAACTCTAGTGTACAAATTCCTAAATAGATTGATTGGAATCAAATTATTCTTCCTATATTATTGACAATTAGATTAATTGATTTTTTTTTAATTTGTGAGTGCTAGTTATATTTCTAAAGTTTAGCAATATGTTTATACATGTTGTTGTGAATAGTTTGTGAGTTTATGGTATTGATGAATTAATATGTGTATAAATATTGTTGTGAGAATATTGTGAATATGTTGTGATATGGATTTAAAATATTGTGATTATTGTTTTTTAATTTTTATTGAATATGTTTAACAAGAAAATTATAAGTTTATGATCTTAATTTTAAGTAAAGATTAAAAACATTTAATATATAGATAATATGAAGTTTAATATATAACATGGAGTAAGTATATATAATATATTCATACTAGTTTAGTTAGAATATAATTATTATTCAAATTGTAAGTATAATATAAATTATGTCTTAAAAAAAATAAAAAATTAAAGGACCGACTAGCTATATTATTATGTTCTCATATAAAGTATTATGCTATCATACTATACAATGTAGTATATATATAAATATATAAAATGGTGTATATATACTATACTATAATATAGTATATAATGCAGAATTTAATAAGTAACAAAGAATTATATATTATTGATTTATATATATAGTATAGTTTATATACTATATTATTATGTTCTCATCTAAAATATTATGCTATCATACTATACAATGTAGTATATATATATATAAAATGGTGTATATATACTATACTATAATATAGTATATTAGGAATGGTACGTTCGAACGTTAAACTAAGAGGGCGGGAAATTTCCCGCTCGATAAAGGTATCTGTGTGATGATCTGAACGTTTGGATGTTTATACTGTACGTTCGAACGTTAGTTGATGAAAATCACTAGAAAATTATGAATGTCCAAACGCCAAATTTCTTAACGTCCAAACGTTAGGAAAATTAGTGCGGGAAATTTCCCGCTCAAATATGGTAACACTTTGATGATATGAACATTCGGACGTTTAAGCTAGATGTTCGAACGTTAATCTGTAAATCTACGAATGTTCAAATGGAAAATTGTGATACGTTCAAACATAAAAATAAAAGTGCGGGCAATTTCTCGCTAGATTTCATGTTCTATCATAAGAAGGGTACGTTTGAACGTTTATTGAAAACGTCCGAACGTTCTGGATGGGAATTATTTTTGTTTTTCATTACGTTCGAATGTCATCTAAAAATATAATGTTCGAACGTACAACTTAAACATTCGAACGTTTAAACTAATAATTTTAGAACTTAATAAAAACATGCATGGGAGGAAGTAGCTCATTTCTTCTTCTCCCGTGCGCGCAACAGAGAGAGAGAGTTGAGAGAGAATCGGCACAAGGCTCCTGCAGGAGAGAGAGAGAGAGAGGGGGTTAGAGTGAGAGAGAGTTGAGTTAGAGAGTGATGTGAGTTAGGTAATACAAGATTTAGAGTGAGAGAGAGTTGAGTTTTGGTAAGAAAAAATTATTTTTCTTGTCTTTCTTTGAATTTTATGATATTTGTATTGTGTTTTTGTTATATAATATTTCTAATAAATTAGTATTGTATTTTTTTGAAGGATTGGTTGTTTTGGCAAGTTGGAAGATTTTGATTTGTAAGAAGATATTGTGAGTGCTAGGTATATTTCTAAACTTTATCAATATGTTATTGTGATTTTATGCTTACTCTTGAAATATTGTGATTATTGTTTGTATAGTTTGTAAATAGTTTGTGAGTTATTGTAAATATGTTGTGATATGGATTTGAAATATTGTGATTATTATTTGTGAATGACGTTTGAATATGTTTACATTGTTGGAAATATATTGTCCTTAGGTTTTGTTAATACATGTTTATTGCTTACTCAAGTTTAGGAATATGTTAATACATGTGGCATATTATTTTATGCTTACAATTGAAATATTGTGATTATTGTTTGTATAGTTTGTAAATAGTTTGTGAGTTATTGTGATTATGTTGTGATATGAATTTGAAATATTGTGATTATTATTTGTGAATGACGTTTGAATATGTTTACATTGTTAGAAATATATTGTCCTTAAGCTTTGTTAATACATGTTTATTACTTACTCAAGTGTAAGAATACGTTAATACATATGGCATGTTATTTTATGCTTACAATTGAAATATTGTGATT
The DNA here is from genome assembly GCF_001411555.2 of Juglans regia. Classification (NCBI taxonomy): domain Eukaryota; kingdom Viridiplantae; phylum Streptophyta; class Magnoliopsida; order Fagales; family Juglandaceae; genus Juglans; species Juglans regia. The sequence goes on from NC_049903.1 coordinate 22,997,476, forward strand.
ATTGTTTGTATAGTTTGTAAATAGTTTGTGAGTTATTGTGAATATGTTGTGATATGGATTTAAAATATTATGATTATTATTTGTGAATGACGTTTGAATATGTTTACATGTGGCAGGTTATTTTGTTTTTTTTGAATTTGTTCTTTAACAAGAAAATTATAAATTTAGGATTTTAATTTAAGTAAAGATTAAAAACATTTAATTTACATTTAATATGAGACTTAATATCTAACATTTAATAAGTATAAATAATATATTCATACTAATTTAGTTATTATTATTCTAATTATAACTATAGTATAAAACTTGATTTAAAAAAAAAAAAGATAAAAAAAGTATATAACTTAACTATATATAAAATATAATATATACATACAATAAATATAATTAATAATTACATATTAAGTATGATAATTAAAATTCAACTTTAAGAATGATAATAATTAAAATGTTATAATAACTTTTGAAATAAAGTATAACAATTAAAATAACTCTTTAAAAATTATAATAATTAAAATTATATTATAACCTTTGAAATTAAGTATAACAATTAAAATTATACTTTAAGAATGATGATAATTAAAAGTATAATATAACCTTTAAAATACTCTTCAATAAAAAAGTCTTGAACCTACTAAATAAGTAGAGTTGAAATATGTAAATATACTTACTTATTATAAACTAAAGAGTAAGTAAATAAGGATCAAATAAATGCTTATATAAAAATTATTTATTTATTGTCTATATAAATAAATAACTCACTCAATTGAGTATAACAATTAAGATTATAATTGTGGAATGATAAAAATTAAAATTATATAAAATCTTTTGGTATTTAGTCTAATTGCTTGACTGTTGTAGTCTCTTCGGCCTTGACTAATCTCCTCCGGTCTTGACATACACTAATTGAGAGTTATCAGGACTGGAGAGTCTATGACAGTTAAGCAATTAGACTAACATTTAGATATGGTGTGTCATTGCATAAATAACCTTAGACCCATTTGGGAATTAGTGTACATTTATGTGTCCACTAATTCCTGAATTGTCCAGTGTGGACAGTTTGAGATTATTTTATCTGCATTGCATATTTTTGTTACTCACTACTTTCCACGTTTAATATGAAGTTTCGGTGTCTTCCTCTACTGTTCTTCGGGTATACTGTTTGTAGGGTCAAAATTCCGATATTTGAACATGTATACTTAGAGCAATTCGATACACTGCATGCACGGTTCGAGGGTATAGATTCCATATTTTGGACCGTGAACGTAATAGAAAGATTCAAAAATGTGGTGTGTTGGTCGAGGGGAGTCATGGAACAGATGATATTGACTATTATGGTGTCATACGTGATATTATCAGATTGAAATATCTGGGTGGGTTTGTAACATGTCTTTAAATGTGATTGGTGGGATCTAGGTGGTGGTCGGGTTTCGATACATAGGGATAATCACTTTACGAGTGTCAATACTGCATCTAAATGGTACGAAGATGATCAATTCGTATTGGCTTGTCAAACTACCCATGTCTATTACTTGATTGATCCAATGAAAAATGTTGATGAGAGATAACTTGGTGAGTTGTACAAAAATTTGTTCCTCGAAATATATATGAAGCAGGAACGATTGCAGATTACGATAATAGTGGAGATGAAGATGACACTCTGATTGTAGAGGCATACTAGGAAGATGGAGAGGGTATTAACTTGTTTGTTGACCTCGATGCATTCGAATTGCTCCCCTTGTGTAGAGATGATGTCCCACCCGTCCATCTCGACCCGTCTGTATTAAATGATCATTCAATTCAAGTAAGTGAGGAGGGAGAAGAAGAAGAAGAGTCAGAAGATGAAGACGAATCAGAATCTGGGTAGGAGGTGGATAAGGACAATGAAGAAGAGGTGCATAATGATGATGAAGATGTTATTGATGGAGATTCTAAAATAAGCATGGAAAATTCATCTGAAGATGAAGAATAAAAGTACTAAATTTTATTCATATAGGTGACTATAAAATTTATTCTAATTAATTTTCTTTGATATAATTAATTATTTTCAAGAATGCCACCAAAACGACAACGAAGAAATGTGCCTCCGCCAAGTCCAAGTCCTGAATCCATTGAGGACTCCCCACTCAAGGAATCCGTTCCTGTAGATCAAGCTAACACAGAAGAGAACAACAGCCAGTCGACAACTACCAGTAAGGAAATATTGTCGTTGATAATTATATATATAGTTAATACTTTTATCTCAATAACTATATAATTATAATTATACTATCTATTATCATGTAGTTGAAGCATTTGCACGTCGTGGTCGTGGCTATACACGTGGAATCTCTCTTGAAAAAAATAGAAGGTACGGAAAACTGAGATCACAATTCCTGATAATTCCACTGGAGTAGTGGATGATAGTGCAGCAGCACTTTCCTCCTATATTGGCATAGTAGTTCGAGCTTATGCTCTATTTTATGTGCGCTCATGGCGAAATGTTCCGAATGAGATTAAGGAACACATTCGAAGTCATGTGCTGGTGAGTTTACTTTTCAGTACATTTTTTTCACCTAGATTAGTATATTATATTTTTGACCTGATTCCATTGTTAGGATGAATTCGATCTCGACTTTGGTCTTAGCGAGAATTTGAAAACCGTGAATGAGTTGATGGCTACACTATTCCGTCGTCACAAAAGAGGATGTCATGACCACTACAAGAAGTTTGAGACGTTGGAAGAGGCTGCGTAGTCTCCTTTTTAGCAAATGAAGTTAGATGATTGGAGAAAGTGTTGTGATCTTTTCGCATCTCTAGATTATCAGGTATTTTACATTTATATCTTTTAATTATTTACATTCATATTCGTTCTATATATTATATGTATACAGATTACAATTAACATTCTTAATATATTTTGTAGCACTTGAGTTCTATAAATTCACAGAATAGATCCGTTCTGACTGTCCACCATCGTGCCTGTTCAAGGTCATTCTACCGTCTTGCTGAAAAAATGGTAATTAAAAAATTATAGAATTCATTTATTTTCTCGATATTCTTTTATTTAAGTACTAACATTATCTTTTTAAAATTGCTAATGTCGCTTTAGTAGAAACGTGATGATCCTGAAAACTTTTCCCTCATTCATGTCTATGCTGCTGCTCACACTAATGAGCATAGTGAGTGGATGGATTATGTCGCTACAAATAATTATGTAAGCAGTGTTAATTTTGTTAAATAACTTATTTATATAACATTTGAAGAATTTATTTTCTATTTCTATTTCTTTTAATACGTTACTAATTATTTACGATCATTACCTTTTAAATTGCTGGGAAAAATGATAGAGATACAGTCGGCTTCTGAGGAATCCTCTCCTAGTGACATAGACATATTCACGCAAGTGCTCGGGCCGCAGTCTAGTATGGCAAGAGGTTTGGGACGATCTATCAAGCATAGATGTTCATCCTCCTCAACCTCATCGGCTTCACAAATTAATAATCTTACAGCAGATTTAGAAGCTGCACGGCGTGAGAATGAGTATATGAGGTCGAGACAGCAAGAGTTAGAGTCTTTCTTAGAACGACAGTTTAATTTAGAGACGCATTTGCAGGACCAACAGAGAGACCAGGAGGAAAGAATACTAGTGAAGTGCAATAGCAAGTGCAACGGGAGATGATGATGCAAATGGAGCGTGTTATGTCGTTGCAACAGAATCGCGGTAGGTGAGGGAAAAAGAAAAAATAAATTTTATCAGTATTTGTGGCTAGTTTTAATATCTAATTTTGTATTTTTATAAGACATTGTTACTTGTTAATTGATGGTACGTAATATGATACAATTAGTATTATGTTTTAAAATTTTATGAAATTAGTATTTCTGATCTGTACGTTTGAATGTAAATTAAAATCGTTCGAACGTTGGTTCACATTCGAACCAACGTTCAAACGTAAATACATAAATTAGATTGTTCGAACGTAAAACTCTACGTTCGAACGTGCTCACACTAAAACAAACAAATTGTTCGAACGATAAAGCGATTAACGTTTGGACAAAGAACTTGCATTTGAACGCTCATTCGTTTACATTCGAAATAACGTCCGAACTTTAAACGCGTTACGTTTGAACATTTACGTTTACGTTCAAATGAAAGGTCGAACGTTTATTGTAATTAACATTCGGACGCATTAACATTCGAACGTAAATATGATACGTTCGAACGATAATCAACGAACGTCAAATTCTCTCATTCGAATGCCAATCGGTTGGGTTAACGTCCGAACGTTTAATTTTACATCCGAACATGACTTTCTGTGACAGTTCCCAACCGTCACAAAAAAATGAACGTTCGAACGTTGTACCGAATGGAACACTTCCAACCGTCACTAAAAATATTTTTTGTGATGGTTGAATAGTAAACCGTCACCAAATGTTTTCTGTGACGCACTTTAGGTGACGGTCGTGGTGACAATTTCAAACCGTCACCAAATATCTTTAGTGACAGTTTTCCATTTTTTTGTGACAGTTTCCACTATCACAAAAGACACATTCTGTTGTAGTGATAAATGTCTCCTCTAAATGTCAAATTCTTGGAGTGGGAAGAAATCAAGTATAAATTGTCGACAATATAAAAACGGGAATTTTAATCACGTGGAGAATATATATCATCAAATGATAAGCATGAACACAACGCTCTTTTCTACAATGTTTTACACATTAATTATGCTTAAGGTGATTTTTATAAAGTAACTTAAGCATCATAATATTATAAAAACACTCATTTTAAAGCATGATTTTGTAAAAGATTATAAAAAATTACTATAAGAAAAATAAGTATTTGTGACAAATTATTTGTGAAGATAAAGACTATTTGAGACAAAACAGATCACTCATTTTGGTAGGAAATAATCATTTTCATTGGAAATAACTAGTCACAAATAAACAATTTTCTTGTAGTTAAACCATTTGTATATCACTACATCAACGCATATTTCTCGTTTATTTCTCCTTCCTATTACATGAGAAATATATATATATATATATATATATATGTGTGTGTGTATGTACTGTGTGTGAATATGTACAGGCACACATTGAAATATTGCATCGAGATGAGTTTAATTTGGATCCTTCAAATTGCACAAGCACTTAATAATGGCCTGAATGTGTTATAGGCAATGTTTTGATCTTCTTGGAGCTGATATTTCCAGAAAATTGGCATTAATTGTAGTGTTCTCGTACGTTCCTGGATTTATCCACTCATGAAATAATACTGTACGCATATAATCTTGAGAGCATCTTTGTAGAAACTCGAGTTTGGCAAGTGGGAAGTCATCCATAAAAATAAAATAGAATAGAAAAATGGAAGTTGACTTGCCGTTCATTTTTATATCGAACTTAATAATTCTACTACTTAGTCTGCTCCTCTATATAAGTGCTATCCCACAGGCTCTCTCTTGTCATCAACAAATAACTTTGCTTCTTTTTCAATCTGTTTGAGAGATATGGCGCAGATCAAAGCTTCCCTTAGATTGTTTTTTCTCTTCCTAATTGCTGTGTCGTACCTTGTCTCAATCTCAAGTGCTGCTATTCCTACAACTAGTAATTTTCATTCTCAGTTCTCATCCTCGCTTCGGTGTAGATCTTTTTCATTTGTATTAACATTGATGGATTTATTTATTTCCCTTGATTAATAGGAAAGATAAAGCCAAATAAGGAAGACCCTATTAAGGAAGATTGCAACAATCTTTCCAATAAAAGTGAATCAAGATCAAACCAGCAAAGTCAACAGAATCAGAATCAAGCTCCTGTATAGCAATATAGCCGTTTCAATTCAATGTAAATATTTTTCATTTATTGTACATTTATTCTCGCATAACTCTGGTTTCCTTTTGTATGTAATTACCAAAAGTAAGCTACTGCACTTGTATAAATTTGTTTCAGAAGTCAATAAGATTTTGAGGTGTTTTTCCATTGAATCCGTGTGATTAAAATCTTATATGGTATCAATAGATCCTACTCTCACGAGCAACCAGATCCTTTCTCTCTGAAATGGCCTCCTCTTCAGAACAAACGTCCACCCACCCACCCCATACTCATCCCATCTCACCCACCGAAAATGCCCTCATAGCTCTCAATATTTTTACACAAATCAATGACAAACTAACACCCTCCACCTTCCCTCAATGGAGAGCACAATTTGAAGCTCTCCTTATCGGCTATAATCTCCTTGACTATGTCAATGGAATTTCACAGTGTCCCTCCCCTGTCGGCACCTCCTCCACCGAGTTAAATAAAACTCACTGGGTTTGTTAGGATAAATTAATCCTGAGTGCTATTTTGGCTTCAACTTCCACAACCATTACTCCCCTCATCGCCACTGCCAAAACCTCCCATGAGGCTTGGAAGAAACTCAGTCACATGTATGCCAATAAATCTAGAACCCGAGCCATGCAACTCAAGGAAGAACTTACCTTGATTCAGCGAGGAACACGTTCCATCCCTGATTATTTGCATTCGGTGAAAGCCCTTGCCGACGAAATCGCCCTTATCGATCATCCCATCTCTGATGATGATCTTACCCTCTACATTTTAAATGGATTGGGTTCTGATTTCAGGGAAATTGCAGCGCCGATTCGTGCCCGGGAAACATCCTTAGCCTTTGAAGAATTGCATGATATTCTTGTGGGACATGAAGGCTAACTGCGGCGCTTGGAGCTGAAAACCCAGCAACTTGTAGATTCTGCGAATCTCTCTTACCGCAACAAAGTAAAGTCTGGTACTGGTAATCAGTCAAACAGGCCTTATAAGGCCAGTGGATCCTCTCGGTCTCACGGACATAATCGCAACACTCAAAGCCCATCAAATTGCAAGCCCAATAATACACCAAATCAGAGCCGTTATTAGCCGAAGTGCCAATTATGTGACCGCATGGGCCATACTGCCAAGTATTGTCCCCAGCTAAAATCATCTGACGTCACAGTAAATTGTGCAACTACTTCCAAACAACAGGATCATAAGTGGCTTCTTGACTCCGCTGCTTCACACAATATTACTGGTGACTTGGCGAATTTATTTATTCACTCTGAGTATGATGGCACTGATGAAGTTGTTATTGATGATGGGTCAGGTTTGGCTATCTTACACATTGGTTCATTGACTCTAAATTCCCCAAAACGGAACTTTATTCTTCGTGATATTCTTTGTGTTCCAAATATTTGCAAAAATTTGATTTCCGTTCACCATTTCACATCCCAAAACAATGTTTTTGTTGAGTTTCACCCTTCTTATTTTCTTGTGAAGGACCGGATCACGGGGGCGACCCTACTACAAGGTGCATGTGAAAGTGGCGTTTACATTTTTCCGAAATCACTGGTGGGCTCTTCTTCCAACATGGTGGCTAACGTGCATGAACAGACCTCATTTGATGGGTGGCACAAGCGTCTTGGACATCCGTCATTTAAAATTGTTCAACATCTTGTCAAAACTTTTTCCCTTCCTGTTATGAATAATAAAATGAACTCTTTGTGTTCATCTTGTTCTATTAATAAAGCCCATCAACAACCTTTTCGGCCCACGAGTTTTCAAAGTCATGCTCCTCTAGATCTTATTTACACTGATGTGTGGAGTCTGCTCATTGTCTTGGTTTAGATGGTTCTCGTCACTATTTTCTTTTCATTGATCATTACACAAAATATATGTGGTTCTTTCCAATCAATGCAAAGTCTTGTGTTAAGACCATTTTTCCCCAATTCAAAAATCTTGTTGAGAAACGTTTTCAAGCAAAAATTAAAAGCCTCTATTTTGATAATGGTGGCGAATATATTAGTCTCAAACCGTTTCTCTCTATCCATTGCATTAGTCATTACACTACTGCTCCTCACACACCTTAACAAAATGGTGTCTCCGAACGTCGTCACCGTCACTTAGTCGAGACTGGTCTTACCTTACTTCAAGATGCCAATCTTCCTCTTTCGTATTGGCCTCATGCCTTCCATACTGCCACCTACCTCATAAACCGTCAACCCACTCCTCTTCTTCAAAATAGAACACCCCTTGAGGCCCTTTTTAGTCAAAAACTGAACTACCTCAAGTTAAAATCTTTTGGGTGTCTCTGTTTTCCTCTTACCAGGTCATATAACACACACATAAACTCCAGCCCAAGTCCAGCCCGTGCGTCTTTATTGGGTACTCTACGACCCAAAATGCATACAAATGCCTTGAGCCCGTTACCCAGAAAATCTACACCTCTCGGCATGTATTATTTGATGAAGATCGAACCCTAGCCTCCATTGCTTCATCCCAGCCTCCATCGTCTTCACCGACTGATCTGCCCTCTACCCATGACGTCGTTTCGTTCGTGCCAGCAGCTCCCTCGCTGGCTCCATCCGACGTTGTTCCAGTGGTTTCGGAACCTGTCTCCGCTGCAATCTCATCTCCTCCAGGTAATACCTGTATCCCTTCTTCTCATGGATTTATGGATTCTCAATGTCTTTTGGATTCTACATCTATTTTACCTACACCTGTGCTTGACTCTCATTGTGAATCTGCTCCCACGACATCGTCCCCTTCCCCTTCCCCTGTTTTCAACACCGAATCCGCTGCACCACTTCCATCCTCTCCACGTCGCACACACTCCATGACCACAAGATCTATGAATAACATCTTCAAACCCAAATAACTAAATGTTATAACCAAACACCCCCTTCCCCCGTGTCTTGAACCAACGTGTGTGACCCAAGCTCTATCCACACCTCAGTGGCGTGCTGCCATGTCTGAAGAGCTCACTGCTCTTATGAGACACGACACTTGGGACTTAGTTCCCCCACCAGTTGGATCAAATCCCGTGGGTTGTAAGTGGGTCTTTCGGGTTAAGCGAAAGGCTGATGGCTCCGTAGATCGTTTAAAAGCCCGTCTTGTTGCAAAAGGGTACAATCAAAGACCCGGGATTGATTATACAGAGACTTTTAGTCTCGTTGTAAAACCAGCCACTATTAGATCTGTCCTTACTGTAGATGTTATGCAAGGCTGGGTTTTAAGGCAAATGGATGTTAATAATGCATTTTTGCATGGGGACATTACTGAAGATGTGTATATGAGTCAACCTCCAGGGTTCAAGGATCCTTCCAAACCCAATCATGTGTGCAAATTACGTAAAGAAATTTATGGCCTTAAGCAGGCCCCTCGGGCTTGGTACTCTTCTTCAGCTTGGTTTCCATAACTCCAAGGCTGATTCGTCCCTCTTTATTTATCACAGTGGCTCCATTATCTGCTATTTTCTGGTATATGTAGATAACCTTGTTCTTACAGGAAATGATTCTAGCTTTGTGAAATCTATCATTAAGCAGCTTGGTGCTAGATTTTCTTTGAAAGATATGGGATCTCTTCACTATTTTCTGGGTGTGGAAGTTATCCCAACCCTTGCAGGTCTGTTTTTGTCCCAACATAAGTATATATGTGACTTGCTGTAACAGCCCGCTAGAAATTCATTGGTGGAATTTCTATTGACTTTAGGAATCTCGTGAAAACCCCATAAGTTTTTACAAATCGACCAATCGCATAAGTTTTAGTCTGTCAACATAGTCAGTATTATCACTCACTATGGTGCTAGTAATATGAGTTTAATTATTTGAGTTAGTTAGAAGTGTCAGAATGCGTTATGGTCTACGCCATTAGACTCAAAGGATTATTTAGGATTTTATGGCGCAATAACTTATTTTCATAAATCCGGATGAAACGTCTGTTGAAAATTGTAAAATTATTTTTAGAGGCACTTCGGGGTTGAATTTCGTTAAACGATTTTCACTATAAGTTAATATGAATATTTAGAATTTTTAGTACTAAGTTTATTATGTATTTTTTTGGAGTGAATAGTAACCTCGATAAGCGCACCCATTGCGGTGTTTTCAAAATCACAGTGTGGAATGTCCAAATTAGGTTAGAGAAGTTTTATTTGGACACTTGGCAAGATTTTAGCCACACTTAGTGAATGGTATTAGACACTTGACACAAAGAAGAACCATTAGATAGATTTGTGAAGGAATCAAGGTGTGAGATCATGCCACCTAAGCAAAGTTGTGTTTCATCTGTTCAACCAAATTGTGCCAGACCAAAGAGGGTTTCAACCCTAGCAAAACCCTAAATGATTGGAATCCAATTGAAACCCCAAAAGCTTGGTTGAAACCAAAACCCTAAATGGTTTTCCCAAACCCTAAAGTTGGCCTCCAAACCCTTTTTAATCCGATTTCTAGCATTGTGTTTAATCACTTGATTAAATCACTTCCACATGCTATTAATTAATCAAATCCTTGTTATGACATCATTATTCAACCTTTTAAACCTTGGGAATTTGATTGGGCCAAGAAAAATTGATTTTGGGATTGATAGCATCTCAAACCCTAACCAAACCCCCTTTAAACCCCAAATTGAAGCCCACTTGGTGGGGCCCACCAAGGCCCACGAAATTGGCCACCTTGGCAAAGCTTCTTGGAGAAGTTTCCTCCCCCACATGGTAGACCATCCACTGCCATTGGCTGCACCCAATAGTGCCTTGATGTGAAGGAGAAATCCACTCCATCAACCTCCATCTTTCACAGCTGCTGCAAGCAGTCTCTGCCCCTCTCTATTCTTCACTTTATGTCACATATCCACCTCCAATCAAGGGTCATTCAAGCCCATAACTTCTCCCTCCAGAAGTCTAAAGTCGTGCAAGACATACATCTCTCCATTTTATCACTTCTTTCTCCCGTTCTTAGAGAGATACCCAAAAGAGCTCTCTCGGGCAGATTTCTGGGACTTTGTACGTGGCCATTTACGACCCTTTGTAAGTATTTTCGCACGATGATTCCTTCACATAAGTTGTTCGTCTTTGAGTCTAGTTTCCGTGGATATATTACTAGTCTCATTCCATTCTCATTTGGTCGGTCAAAAATATTTTTAACCATGGAAAGGTCATTCTGGGCGTGAAACTGGAGAGTATGTTATGTTTTGGAAGTTTTGACCAAGCTAATGGACTTATCTTGGTCCGAAAATTTTATGGAGTGTTGTTAACATGTGTTTATGAATGTTCATTGAGGTTTTGTTGCATGAATAAAGCTTTTGATGATAGATTTGCTTAGAGTTAGAAACTTGAAAACTGGAAGTGGAAAAACAGTTTCTGTTTGGTGAAAGTTTGAATAGTTCGTGGTTTAATCTTATTCCAAAGGCTTTGATATTTTTATATGATGATCCTAAGCCTCTTATATACATGTTAGGATGTTATTTCGAAGATGATTAGTATTTTTTTTAAAGATATGATTTTCTATGCAAGAGGATTTCGGTTAGGCCTAAACTTTGATGTTTTTGAGTTAGATCCATGTTTTATTAAATTTTAGCCATGTGATTTTAAGTTTGATGGTTGGATCTTCTTTAGGATACATTTTTAAACCATGTGATGTGTTAGTTTGAAGATCACATGTCTTTAAGCCATGGATCAAGAGATTGATCATAGTTAGTTGGAAAAATCAGTTTCTGTTTTGGACTAAGTTTAAAACCAAAAACTCCAAGTGTTGTTTTGTGTTTTTTTGGTGAGTTTTGTTTGATGTTTTAAAGCATGTTTGATCTTAGGATGATGTTATGAATATGTTAGAAGTAAGATTTGATTTTTTGGAATTCTTGGAGATGTTTTTTTTAAGGTCAAAACTTGTGATTTAAGGTTTACTTTTTGTTAAAAAGTTTGGGTCTTTTTACAAAAAGTTTGGTATTGATAATTAGCTTTTTCTTAATGGATAGTTTTAAGGGTGTTTTTAAACTTAGGATAGTAAGATCTTTGTTACAAGACTTTGGTTTATTCATGAGTTTTGGAACTTGAAAGAATTGCAACCAAAATAAGACAAATGGCCTATGTAGGTTTCGTCCATAGTGAGTTTTTCATAGTTGTGATTGGTTTTATATTTTTCTGAGTTGAGATTTGAGTTTGGGACAAAATTTACATGAGGAATGTAAATTTTGGTAATTTTTTAGAATTAGGATATCAAATCGTTAAGTTAGGGGGTAAAATAGTCATTTGCCCACATGTAGAGGGTAAAATGGTAATTTTACTTTAAGTTGTCTCTTTTCACATTTCTAATTGTTAGTAATTTCTAACTTTTAGAATAACCTTTTACAGTTCCTCGTGTTTTGCACTTTATTCTAGTAGAACGCGACGATCGAGGTAAGTTAGCTTTTAACTTACTATCAGTTTAATGTGTATGAGTGATAAGTAAGGGAACTAAATTGTATGTATGCATGTTATCATATGTGCCATGCCAAGTCATTACATATTTATCTGTTACACAGAATTTATTCTGTCATGAATTATTCATCTGTTACAAAAGATATTCTGTCACGTATTCCTATACATTGCAAGCATGTCATGTTAAGTTAAGTATGCCATCTGTTACATGTATTTCATGTCATGTAAGATTCACTGTCACATGTTACACCATGTTATGAAATGTTATCTGTTATATGGTATGCCATGTTACGAAATGTTGCATGTCACATGTATGCCATGTTATGAAATGTATTCTGTTACATTTATGTCTTGAAGTATGTCATGTCTGTCATCTTATGTTCATGTCATGTTATGCTACGTCAGGACTTTTGTCTTTTATGTCACGATCATGTTACGTCACGTTACGAAATGTCATGTATGCCAGTTAAGTTATTCATGTCAATCACGACCCTAAGCGCTAGGATGGGGTAATATCCTAGTGGAACTCCTTTGTTCACGCTGGAGTGTCTAAATAGGTGTGAAATTCCCTGGGTTGACAAAGTACAGTCAACAGGTTGCGAATGGGGCCTAATTAGCTGGTCACCGGAGCGCGCCAGGCACTAACGCCGATGGTGCCACACATTACGTTACGTGTGTCCACAGCAAGTGTGGCACAAACAAATAAGTCATGGGGCCACAACAACTGTGGAGCATGAAGTATGGGGCCACAACAACTGTGGAGCATACACTACGTGAGACACAGCAATTGTGACACGTAGAATACGTGGGGCCACAACAACTGTGGAGTACGTATTAACGCACTCACAGCTGGTATAGAAACCTGTGATGTGATGCGGTAATCGGCAGGGACACACGGCTCAAGGGGACCTGTGTAGCACCCATATGGTCACTTTAATGATTAAGTCTATTGAATAAGATTTCAAGTTCATGTATTTCACGTTCAAGTCATGTTTCAAGTTCACGTTATGTTACGTTCAAGTTTACGTTCACGCAATCATGGTAATCCCATGAGACAAGAATATGTTTCAAGTTCATGTTATGTTATGTTCACATTTACGTTATGTTCCAAGTTCACATTTATGTTATGTCATGCTCAAGTTCATGTTCAAATTATGCATGTTCACGTTCATGTTATGTTTTAAGTCCATGTTATATTTCAAGTTCACGTTCATGCTATGTTTCAAGTCATGTTCATGCTAAGCTTCAGTTTCAGTTTAAGTTATGCCAGTTATGTTATGTTGTATGTCAAGTTATGCTATGATTACTTATGATTTGATTATGCATTCATGCTTTTACTGCCATGCATGCATCATTAACCTGTGTGGAAGTTTTCCGTTAACTTGCTGAGATTTGTAATCAAATCTCACTATGGTAGTCCCAACTACCATTCCCCCCGAATGGTAGATTTTGTTATAGGATCTGAAGGAGAACCGGGAATCGACCAACTGGAAACGGCCGACTAAGCGACGGTGCGACGTAGATGGTATTTCAATAGTTACCTCAGATTACTACTTGTATTGGTGGAGTTCAATCTCCAGCACTCTTTTGATCACAACTTTATGGACTATTATTGTGATCTTAGTTGTTTAGTATGTCGTTAAGTATGGAGTATGTTTTAAGTATTTGGGATATTTTAGTTTGGTGCATAGTATTGCTAAAGAAAAAAATTATCCGCTGCGAATATTGCATAATACTAAATGCATGTTAGGAATATTGCATCTTTTATGTCATGAACGGGGGCAGGTAACCTTGTGTTGCATGTCTCGACACTTCAAATGTCCGTCCGATCCCAAGCGGAATTTGGGGGCGTCACACTTGCTGTCCAAAACCAACATGGTTGGTGCTAAGGATGTGTCAACTCCTTTATCTACAAGTACTTCTTTAAAATTGATTGATGGTACAGCTTCTTTTGATAGTACTGAATTTAGACGAGTTATTGGGAGTCTTCAATACCTTTCACTTACTCGTCCCGATATATCTTTTGCTGTAAATAAGTTGTCTCAATTTATGCACAAGCCCACTATTACACACTGGACAGCAGCAAAACGTTTAGTTAGATATCTGAAGCAAACCATCTTCCATGGTATTCAACTAAAAAAGAACACTCCTTGGCATCTCATGACATATTCCGATGCTGATTGGGCTGGAAATGTCGATGATCGATCCTCTACTTCAGCTTACATCAGTTTTCTTGGTACCAATCCCATCTCTTGGAGTTCAAAGAAACAAAGGGCTGTTGCATGCTCATCTACGGAAGCTGAATACCGATCCTTAGCAAATGCAGCCTCGGAAACAATATGGTTACTTGGCCTTCTCAATGAACTTGGTTTTCCTCTCAAAGATCCCCCTTCTTTGTTATGTGACAACCTTGGTGCCACTCATCTCAGCTTTAATCCAGTCAATCATTCTCGCATGAAGCACATTCAAATAGACCTACATTTTGTCCGTGACTTGGTTCAAAAAGGGACTCTCCATGTCAAACATGTTCATACTCAGGATCAGCTTGCGAACTTACTGACCAAACCATTGTCTAGGCAGCGTACTAAACTTCTTCGATCCAAGATTGGCCTTGTCAATGGAAGCCCCATCTTGCGGGGGCGTATTAAGGAAGATTGCAATAATCTTTCCAGTAAAAGTGAATCAAGATCAAATCAGCAAAGTCAACAGAATCAGAATCAAGCTCCTGTATAGCAATATAGCCGTTTCAATTCAATGTAAATATTTTTCATTTATTGTACATTTATTCTCTCATAACTCTGGTTTCCTTTTGATGTGTTTTTACCAAAAGTAAGCTACTGCACTTGTATAAATTTGTTTCAGAAGTCAATAAGATTTTGAGGTGTTTTTCCCATTGAATCCGTGTGATTAAAATCTTACAGACCCATCTGCTCAAGATCTTCTTGTTCCGATCTCCCTCTCTCTCTCTCTCTTTCTCGCTCTCTCTCTCTCTCTAAGTTTTGATTGTTAAATCTGATACTCCAACCATGTCATGTTCATGATCAAGTATCTTTCAATTTACAGGATGCACCAGTCATCTTTAAGGATGGAAATGATCATCAAGGGTTTGATTTTGAAACCGTTGACTACAAGCCTGCAGGACATAATACAGACCATGAACCGAAAACCCCTGGAAGAGCTTAATTAAAGACAAGTCGACCGAAATCCCTAAGATGTTTGTGAATACCAATAAACTTTGAAGGGGGGTTTGGATCTTGGACTTGGTTATCTTCTCTTGCTATTGATGAGTGTGCTTTCTATCTGTGTTCTTAAATTCGTGTTGCCTTCGATCTCCTTGAACTGGATCTTGAAAGTGTGGCTTGTTTGTGTATATAGTTTGTGACCTAACAGGTCTACCCTGTTTGTTTTCAAGAATTATTAATGTTATCTATGGTTTGGTTTCTATAATTTCTTCTCTTTGTTGTCTCTTTTTCTGTTATCTCCTTAGGTTTTCTTTACAATTCATACTTTATGTTCTGTGGATCGAGCATGGCCACTGGACAATAAGAAAAATCCTGTATAACTGAAATAGAAAATAATTCACATTACACAAAAAATTATATGGCTGAAGATAACTTAATCTAGGTCGAATCAGATTTCTGGAAATTTTTGTCTTAAAAGTACTAGGATTTGTATCTTCCGACCTATTAAAGTGAACTAATATCACTCGGAATTTTTTTTCCCCTTCCGACTGACAACACCAAAAAAGGCAAAAGAACAAATTAACCCTAGCGAGAGAAAAGGAGCTTCTTATCACTCGTATACACGGAGAGATCAGTACGGCGTGTTAGCTTTCTCTCTCTCAGTCTAAAACTCGTGCTTGAACTATAGATCTCTACGAGCACGTTCTCTCTGATTTTCCTTCGAATTCTGAGCTCCGATCGTGTTCTTACAAGCCGTTTCGTACGTACGTAGTTTCTGATCCGATCCATCTCCACAGTTCGATTACTTTTGTTTGAAAAAGTCATTAATCCGTGCTTATAGCTTGGTAGTCATTCCTAATTAATTAAGCAAGTAAGTGGCTGCACTTTTTCTGTTGTTTTGATATATAAAGCTAAAATAAGAGTTGAAATCCGGAAAACGTCGACAAGCGCGATGTTAGATCTTAATCTGGATGTGGTCTCGATCGACCGATTCCACTGAGAACTTGGTTCAGTTCGGGGACGTTAGAATCTTACACTCCCGTTGCCTAACCGCAGAAACCTAGGGTATACAAAAGATGCCCATGATCCCAGACCAAAACTCAACCCAGCTGAAAGTTAGGCTTTGACAATATCTAGTGATCTCTTCTATGACGCTCAGAGGTTTTGTTTTTATATTCACATGCATTCATTAGTAATTCATTCAAGGTTATGTATATATGATTGTCTTCTATATATAGGTTTTCAACGCATACAACGTGTGTAAAACAAATATCAAAGAAGAAAAGCCTAAAAAACACAGACATGATGAAAGAAGACGTTGGATCAAATGGTGGACAGATCTAGAAAGAGAGTGAGGAGAGATCAGAGAATAATTACAAACTATGCAAGGCGTCGTTTAAATGCACTACAAGAAAACTATTTACTTGTAATCAGTTATTTTCAGTATAATGATCATTTCCAGCTAAAACAAATTTATTTCCATCATAAATAATTTTTCGTTGCAAATAATTATCACAAATACCCGTTTTTTCTGTAGTGATGGAACCTTGACATGCAGTTTAGCAAGGAAATTACGAATAGAAAAGAAGTTGGGATTTATGAAGCAACGAGAGAGAGCAGTTTCATAACAAAACTTACAATATTGCATGCATTTCCAAGAAATAACAGAAACTAATTAATTGAATTGCAGTGTTTGTGCAAAAATATATAATCGTTGGGTATTTCACTAAGTCTGGCTTATTGTTTTGTCGACGAAACAAACTGAATTAAAGGGATCTAAAAATTATTTCCATTGTTTGATTAACAACATGAAGTCAAAGGTCTGTGGCTTAATTGACATAACTCCAACCTTTAAAATAGACGTCTAGAGTCCGAAACTCCGTCCCAAATGTATCAAAAAAAAAAAAAGACAGAAGTTTGAAATCTGTTTGAAACTTGAAACCTTTTGCATGCAGTCTATATTATATCATGAACGACGATCTTTGAGAATGTTCCGTTCTACGAAGCAAAAAGCTGAGTTCGTTAATCCAATTATTGTCTCTGAAAATTAAATTTATTTAGAAGGTTGCCAAACCTCAAATCATTATACTTACGTAAATATTTTGAGAATTTATTCCTCTCAATCATGCACCAAAAACCTATGATTTCGAACATGTGCTGGTTTTAATTAATCTACAAGCGACAGCTTGCAGGTGGACTCGCTGCCATTTTGGGGAACAGTTCGCTCCTGTGTTTGAAGTTCTTGACGCACTAATGGTTGCTGGACTCCCACTCACCAACCTACTGTTTGGGAGTGCAACCTAAATTATCAGCAGTATAACAAAAATTATAACCTTTTAAGTTAATTTAACAAATACTACTATTTTTTATCACATATATCATGACAAGTGTACCTGCCTGGAACCTAAATTATCAGCAGTACTATTTCTCAAAGCTTCCGAACTTTATAAATTATGGAGCACCCCACAGTACTGAACTTGTGTATAAAACAGCACAAGAGCTTTTCTTTTGGGCGAATTATAGTACCAACAACAGATAAGAAGAACATAGAATCATTATATATGTATTTATCAAAATAAAGAAGATAATATTATTACGGCATATGTGGCTGGCCACCTGTATCTCTACGTGTCATTCAACCGATGGAGAGCATTTATATATAGCTGGGCAAAAGCCGCAACCCTCTAAGGAAGCAAATTATGCAAAATGTTTGGTATAATAACATATTTGCAATCATTTTAAAAAAAATAGATGAAGTATTAATTTTTTAATAATAAAATTTATATTTTTTAAATAGTTAAATAGTATTTACATACTTCACAATTATATGTAAAAAATTAATAATAAATGTCAAGTATGGATGAATGGATTTTTATAGGATAAATTCAATTGGCATTTGCAAGAAACCTGGCCGCCAGGTCCAATCCAATTAGGATGATCTTGATCAACATTAACTAATTCAGCATTAGGATTGGGCCATTTTAAGTTACGTGATTATCAATTTGTCAGTGCGGTAGCCGTAGGCCATATGTTTGCTGCTATAATCATTCATCTTCTTTCAGGCCTCCTACTTTTTTGTTCCTTTAATTTGTTATTTTTCTTCTCTCCACTACCCCTCCTTTTATATCCTATTTAATTTAAAGGGACGTGCTACGTCCATCGCTTCCAACTCTAGTTGAGAATTATTATTAGATTAAAAAAACAAATTTATTTTTTTATATGTATTTTTTAACACTTTTTAAATATTTTTTAAAAAAATAAAAAAAACATAATATTATTAAAAAATATTTTCTTAATCATTAAGTAAAAAAAATAAAAAATAAAATAAAAAATCACAGCGATAAAATAGAGCAATAGAAATAAACGATAAGAGTAGCATTTTAATTCCTTAATTTAAATCTATATAAGGATGAAGACATCAGCTCGTAACATCATCGACTTGGGTCAAGTAATTCTTTAAATTATTGAATCTTTATATATATATATATATATATAGGGAGAATTCAAAGCACATGTCAAGACACGTTCGTAACTTCAATTTATTTTATTTTTTTTCATTTCAAGACTTTGTTTGAATCCTTAGATCATGTTTGGTTTGCATGTTTTTAAGGTCATGTTTGAATTCAGAGATGATTTGAGATGATTTTGAGATAGTACTTTTATATAAGTTAAATAAAATATTATTTTTTAATATTATTATTGTTTTGAGATTTGAAAAAGTTGAATTGTTTATTATATTGTGTAAAAATTTGAAAAAATTATAATGATGAGATGAGTTTCCAATCTAAACCAGGGCTAAAGTTTAGATAAATATTTGATAAACTTTTTAGAAGCATTATTTATTGAGTTTTGTGAAAGGAGAAAGAAGAGTTTGAATAAAAATTCCCTATGTTTTGTATTGGGTTTCTAAAAGTGGATGATAAAATTGAAAATTTATTTGAATATAATTTTAAAATTTTTTTTTTCTTGTTAAAATTATTTCTATTTTTGTGATTAGGTTATCTTTTGACGAAAATTTTGTGTGTTTTTTTTTTTTTTTTGTCGATTTATAGATTTTGGTTTGATTTTTGAGAAGTTTATGAAAAATCCTGAAAAAATGAGGAAACTAATTTGGCCTTAGGTTTCAAGCTAGTTTTCTATAGTTTAATTTAAGCATTTATCAGTGTCAAATTTAGAAGACTTAATGGTTTGGTGGAACTCATTTCTTGAAGTGATTTCACATATCATTGAGCATGATGCCTTGTAATTATTTTTTAAGATGAATGAAGTTTGTCTTGTTATCAAAAAAAAAAAAAATGATCTTATGTTGGAAGTATTACAAATTCGCCCCTATTAAAGCAAACAATGACAAGACTTCACGTGTCCCATCATGCCATTTGATTTAGCCAGCATTCGTTATTATAACTTTTCTTAATTCATATTATTATTATAATATTTTTAAATTTTTATATAAAATAAAATAAATAATTTAAATTTTTTAAATTTTAAAATAAAAATAAAATTAAAAAAATATATTTTAATAATATTTTATTTAACTTTTAATTTTAATCTCAACTCATTACAATTTATCCAATATGCAAAAACAAAGGAGATGTTAACTTCCGTGGAAAGTGATCAAGACGATCAGTACAAAGGAGAACGTCTTTCATTTAAATAGAAGCAATATATACATGTTGACTTTACAAGCAGTAGAAACTATACGAGGAAAACAAGCGTTGTACATTTCTACAGCCACTCCCAGTCCCGCTGGGAGCCACTATAGTGTAAAATATTGTATTTTTTTATTTTATTTTTTTATATATATATATATATTTTTAACATTATAAAATATTTTTTTAAAAAAATAAAAAAATAATAATACTATTAAAAAATACTTATTTAATTATTAAATAAAAAAATATTAAAAAAATTAAAAACAAAATATAACGAAACTGGGAGTGGGGAGTGGTGAGCAGCTTTACTCTTTAAAAAAATACAGGGATCGCATGCAGGTGATCACTTTAAGGTGGTAATTGAGGAACGTGAAAAGCTAGTACTCCAGAAATCAGGTTGGTGTGTGCTGTCAGATGTTGTCTTCTTGGGGACTATGGTTATCATTCTCCTCAAACTTGACCGAGGATGCATAGAAATTTTGCGCCGTAGATTATGGACTTGGCAAGGGGTTTGATAAAAATGTGAGAAGCAACAAAGTGGGCTTCAAATGTGCCTAGAGCAAATTTCTTGCCAACATAATTATAGTCAAGTTCAATGTGTATAGTTTGGGCGTGTGGAAAACAATATTGACAAGCATCTAGAGGGTGCTAACATTGTCGCAATAAAGGATAGGGGGTCAAGATAAAGGAATGCTAAGGTCACGATGAACGAAGGACAGGCAGGTATGTTTGACAGCAGTGGAGGCCATAGAGCGATATTTCGCTTCGGCACTAGAACGGGTCACAATGGTTCGCGCTTGAGTTTTGTCTCGAAGCGCGAAGATCGAGGTAAGTTAACTTTTAACTTATTATCAGTTTAATGTGTATGAGTGATCAGTAAGGGAACTAAAGTGTATGTATGTATGTTATCATATATGCCATACCAAGTCCTTACATATTTATCTGTTACACAGAATTTATTCTGTCATGAATTATTCATCTGTTACATAAGATATTATGTCACTTATTGCTATACATTGTTATACATTGCAAGTATGTCATATTAAGTATGCCATCTATTACATATATTTCATGTCACGTAATATTCACTGTCACATGTTACGCCATGTTAAGAAATTTTGTCTATTATATGGTATGCCATGTTACGAAATGTTGCATGTTACATGTATGCCATGTTATGAAATGTTCTCTGTTACATTTATGTCTCGAAGTATGTCATATCTGTCGTTTTACGTTCATGTCACGTTATGCTACATTAGGACTTCTGTCTTTTATGTCACGTTCATATTACGTCACGTTACGAAATGTCATATATGCTAGTTAAGTTATTCATGTCAATCACGACCCTAAGCACTAGGATGGGGTAATATCCTAGTGGAACTCCTTTGTTCACGCTAGAGTGTCTAAATAGGTGTGAAATTCTCTGGGTTGACGAAGTACAGTAAACAGGTTGCGAATGAGGCCTAATTAGCTGGTCACCGGAGCTCGCCAGACACTAACGCCGATGGTGCCACACATTATGTTACGTGTGTCCACAGCAAGTGTGGCACAAACAAATAAGTCATGGGACCACAACAACTGTGGAGCATGAAGTATGAGGCCACAACAACTGTGGAGCATACAATACGTGAGACACAACAATTGTGACATGTAGAATACGTGGGGCCACAACAATTGTGGAGTACGTATTAACGCACTCACAGCTGGTATAGAAACCTATGATGTGATGCGGTAATCGGCAGGGACACAAGGATTAAGGGGACCTGTGTAGCACCCATATGGTCACTTTAATGATTAAGTCTATTGAATAAGATTCCAAATTCATGCATTTCACGTTCAAATCATGTTTCACGTTATGTTCAAGTTTACGTTCACGCAATCATAGTAATCCTATGAGACAAGAATATGTTTCAAGTTCATGTTATGTTATGTTCACGTTCACGTTATGTTCCAAGTTCACATTTATGTTATGTCATGCTCAGGTTCATGTTATGTTTCAAGTCCATGTTATGTTTCAATTTCATGTTCATGCTATGTTTCAAGTCCATGTTATGTTTCAAGTCACGTTCATGCTAAGCTTCAGTTTCAGTTTAAGTTATGCTAGTTATGTTATATTTTATGCCAAGCTATGCTATGATTACTTATGATTTGATTATGCATTCATGCTTTTACTGTCATGCATGCATCATTAACCTGTGTGGAAATTTCCTGTTAACTTGCTGAGATTTGTAATCAAATCTCACTGTGGTAGTCCCAACTACCATTCCCCTTGAATGGTAGATTTTGTTACAGGATTTGAAAGAGAATCGAGAATCGATCAATTGGAAATGATCGACTAAACAATGGTGTGACGTAGATGGTAGTACAGTAGTTACTTCATTACTACTTGTATTTGTGGTAGGGGTGTACAGGAACCGACGAAACCGGCCGCAACCGACTGGAATCGACCGCCGGAGTCAGGAATCGGCCGGAACTGGTGAAGAACTAGCCGGCGTGCAGTAGATATTTGCTGAAACCGAAGTTTTCCGGTTCGGTATTGGTTCGACCCAGTGAAAAACCGATGAACCGGCCGACCGATTCTAATTTTTTTTTTTTCATTTTATACCTATATAAGAAACGACGCCGTTTCATTTAAATGTGTGAAACGACGTCGTTTTAATCCACCTAGTTGAAAAAAAAATAAAGCAAACGGCGTCGTTTGGTCTCAACCAAACGGCGCCGTTTCATGATTAGGTTAAGATCCCCCTTCCCCTTTCTCGTTCTCATCTTTCTGCGCCTCTCGTTCTGCATCTCAGCTCTCTCTCTCAGATTCTCTCGTCTCCTTCTCTCTCCGATGCCATCCCTCTCTCCCTCCATCTATTTGTGTCGTTTCATCAATTTGCATCGTTTCAAGCTTCCATCTCCGATTCGTTGAGGTTTGTTGATGGGGACCACGGTTCTTTTATTTTTCTCAGAGAGGGTACCGATATTGTTGTCATAATGTGATATTTGTTGTGAATCATTTGATATTTGTTGTATATATTGTAATTTTGTGAATTTGTGATGATGGAGTTCGAGTTTACATGTAAATTTGCTCAAACCGAAGTTTTCTGGTTCGGTTTTTGTGTTTCTCATTCCTCTCTCTCTCTCTTCACTCTGCCGACAACGCCGATCAACCGACTGGTAGAAAATCGAGACCAACGTCGACGGTTTTCTTCCCCTTCACTAGTCGGTTTCGGTCGAGATATTGAGAATTTTCAGTATATCGGTGCGGTCTCGGTTTCGACTCTAAACCGAACCGATAGGTCGGTTTTTCACCCCTAATTTGTGGTGTTCAATCTCCAACACTCTTTTGATCACAACTATTTTGGACTAGTGTTATGATCTCAGTTGTTTAGTACATCATTATGTATGAAGTATGTTTTAAGTATTTGAGATATTTCGGTTTGGTGCATAGTATTGCTAAAGAAAAAAATTATCCGCTGCAAATATTGCATAATGCTAGATGCATGTTAGGAATATTGCATCTTATATGTCATGAACGGGGGCAGGTAATCTTGTGTTACATGTCTCGACGCTTCAAATGTCCGTCCGATTCCAAGCGGAATTTGGGGGCGTCACACCTCTAGTATTCGATTAAACAACTTCTCATTTGATTAAGTACTTAATCAAGGTGATTGCCTATTCCAAGCTATTATGAAGAGTAATAATTAACTAATGAAAGCAAGTGTTTATGTCTATAAGCATTATTAATTACAATATAGCACTAAAGACTCCAAAGAGACTCCGATACGATTTAAATCACGTGATAAGGATTAACAATCGTAATTATAGCTACCTGTGGCTGAGATTAAGCATTATACAGACGTGTGATCAAGTGATGAACATGACCAGGTGTTACCGAAATGCATGTTTAACGTCCAATGAGAAATGGACACGAAAAGAGCAGCTGCCAATTATGTCGGAATGGCCAAAAATCTCTTTCAATAAAGTGCATTACACTGCACTCATTCTATTACTACTACATGTTGCATTTAATAATATAGAATAAAATAAAATAATTGTGATAAAATGACCCTTGTCTGTTCAAAAGGAAGGTGTCAATATTATAAACCTTGTCCGAACATGATTAGGTGCTGCTTATAGGATTTGAATATTATTTTTTTTATGACAGTACTATTTTGGGGACGAATTTCGTCCAAGTATAAATGTCTCCCCTAAATGTCAAATTTCTTGGAGTGGGAAGAAATCAAATATAAATTGTCGACAATATAAAAACAGGAATTTTAATCACGTGGAGAATATATATCATTAAATGATAAGCATGCACACAACTCTTTTCTACAATTTTTTACACAATTATGCTTTAAGTGAAGGTCATTTTTATAAAGTAACTTAAGTATAAAAACACTCATTTTAAAGCATGATTTTGTAAAAGGTTGTGAAAAATCACTACAAGAAAAACAATCATTTGATACGAATTATTTACACTGATAATGACGTTTTGTGGTAAAATAGACTTATTTTAATATAGAAAATAATTATTTTCGTTAAAAATAACTGTAAACAGCTTTCTTGTAATTAAACTGTGTATATCACTACATTAACGCATATTTCTCGTTTATTTCTCCTACCCGTTACGTGAGAAATATATATATATATATATATATGTATATGTATATAATATGTGGAGTGTGAAAATGTACAGGCACACATTGAAATATTGCATCGAGATGAGTTTAATTTGGATCCTTCAAATTGTACAAGCACTTAATTATGGCCTGAATGTGAGCAATGTTTTGATCTTCTTGGAGATATTTACAGAAAATTGGCATTAAATGTAGTGTTCTTGTACCAATTTCCTGGATTTACCCACTCATGAAATAATACTGTACGCATATAATCTTGAGAGCATCTTTGTGGAAACTCGAGTTTGGCAAGTGGGAACTCATCATCCATAAAAATAAAATAGAATAGAAAAATGGAAGTTGACTTGCCGTTCATTTTTATATCGAACTTAATAACTCTGCTGCTTAGTCTGCTCCTCTATATAAGTGCTATCCCACATGCTCTCTCTTGTCATCAACAAAAAACTTTGCTTCTTTTTCAATCTGTTTGAGAGATATGGCGCAGATCAAAGCTTCCATTAGATTGTTTTTTCTCTTCCTAGTTGCTGTGTCGTACCTTGTCTCAAGTGCTGCTAATCCTACAACTAGTAATTTTCATTCTCAGTTCTCATCCTCGCTTTGGTGTAGATCTTTTTCATTTGTATTAACATCGATGGATTTATAATTTATTTCGCTTGATTAATAGGAAAGATATTAAAGCCAAATAAGGAATACCCATCTGCTCAAGATCTTCTGGTTCCGGTCTCTCTCTCTCTCTCTCTCTCTCTTACTTTTTCTATGTTTTGATTGTTAAATCTGATACTCCAACCATGTCATGTTCATGATCAAGTATCTTTCAATTTACAGGATGCACTGGTGAAGTTTAAGGATGGAAATGATCATCAAGGGTTTGATATTGGAGATGGATTTATGGAGGTAAGAATGGATTTTGAAACCGCGGATTACAAGCCTGCAGGACCAAATAAAGGCCACGAACCGAAAACCCCTGGAAGAGCTTAATTAAGACAAGTCGACAGAAATCCCTAAGATGTTTGTGAATACCAATAAACTTTGAAGGAGGGTTTGGATCTTGGACTTGGTTATCTTCACTTGCTAGTACTGATGAGTGTGCTCTCTATCTGTGTTCTTAAATTTGTGTTGCCTTCGATCTCCTTGAACTGGATCTTGAAAGTGTGGCTTGCTTGTGTATATAGTTTGTGACCTAACTGGTCTACCCTGTTTGTTTTCAAGAATTATTAATGTTATCTATGGTTTTGTTTTTATAATTGCTTCTCTTTGTTGTCTCTTTTTCTGTTATCTCCTTAGGTTTCTCTTTACAATTCATAGTTTATGTTCTGTGGATCGAGCATGGCCACTGGACAAATAGTAAAATCCTGTATAACTGAAACAGAAAATAATTCACATAACATAAAAAATTATATGGCTGAAGATCACTTCTAGGTCGAATCAGATTTCTGGAAATTTTTGTCTTAAAACTACAAGGATTTGTATCTTCCGACCCATTAAAGTGAACTAATATCACTCAGAATTGTTTTTCCCCTTCCGACTGACAACACCAAAGAAGGCAAAGAACAAACCCTAGCGAGAGAAAAGGAACAGCTTCTTATCACTCCTCGTATCCACGGACAGATCACGGCGTGTTAGCTTTCTCTCTCTCTGCCTAAAACTCGTGCTTGAACTATATATGGATCTCTCCGGGCACGTTCTCTCTGATTTTCCTTCGAATTCTGAGCTCCGATCGTGTTCTTACAAGCCTCTGATGCGATCCATCTCCACAGTTCGATTACTTTTGTTTCAAAAAGTCATTAATCAGTGCTTACAAGTGCTTATTGCTTGGTAGCCATTCCTAATTAAGCAAGTGGCTGCACTTTTTCTGTTGTTTTCATATATAAAACTCAAATCAGAGTTGAAATCTGGAAAACGTCGACGAGCGCGACGTTAGATCTTAATCTGGATGTGGTCTCGATCGACCGATTCCCCTGAGAACTTGGTTCAGTTCAGGGACGTTAGAATCTTACACTCCCGTTGCCTGACCGCCGAAACCTAGGGTATACAAAAGGGAATGCCCATGATCCCAGACCAAAACTCAACCCAGCTGAAAGTTAGGCTTTGACAATATCTAGTGATCTCTTCTATGACGCTCAGAGGTTTTGTTTTTATATTCACATGCATTCATCAGTAATTCATTCAAGGTTATATATATGAATATTGTCTTCTATATATAGGTTTTCAACGCATACAACGTGTGTAAAACAAATATCAAAGAAGAAAAGCCAAAAAAACACAGACATGATGAAAGAAGACGTTGGCGAGATCAATTAATGGTGGACAGATCTAGAAAGAGTGGAAGGAGAGATCAGAGAATAATTACAAACTATTAAAGGGATCCGTTAAAAAAATGTCACAAATACCCCTTTTTTTTTGTAGTGATTGACATGCAGTTTAGCAAGGAAATTACGAATAGAAAAGAAGTTGGGATTTAAGAAGCAATGAGAGAGAGCAGTTTCATGACAAAACTTACAATATTGCAAGCATTTCCAAGAAATAACAGAAAATTAATTGAAGTGCAGTGTTTGTGCAAAAATATATAATCGGCGGGTATTTCACTAAGTCTGGCTTATTGTTTTGTCGACGAAACAAACTGAATTAAAAGGATCTAAAAATTATTTCCATTGTTTGATTAACAACATGAAGTCCTCGTGTTGCATCTCTCATTTTTTTTTTCTTTTTTTGCCCTTTTGTCAAAAGCATATATCACAATACACAAACCTCCAAAATTGAAGTCTTAGGTTCGACCCCCCAAAAAAAAAAAACAATTTTAGAAGATAAAGGAAGGAATTCTTCGATCTGTTAGTGCATTTCACTCCTTTTCCTTCCCCATTTTTTGCTGATCAAAATCATGTACATAGGGCCGAGTTCAAACAATCATAGGGAAATAATCCTATAATTAAGGAATGAATTACTTCATTTTTCACCGATCCATATTCTCTTATATATATTGCCAAAAGATTATATATGCTTATTTAATTTCTGATGTTTCAAGGAAAAAT
The DNA here is from genome assembly GCF_001411555.2 of Juglans regia. Taxonomy (NCBI): domain Eukaryota; kingdom Viridiplantae; phylum Streptophyta; class Magnoliopsida; order Fagales; family Juglandaceae; genus Juglans; species Juglans regia. The sequence continues at coordinate 23,025,160 of NC_049903.1, forward strand.
AAAATTTCATTTTCCCTTTGCCCTATATTATCTTCATAGATCAGTAGTTCATGTAACTTGCGTGTGGCATAAAGAATCCTATCATTTTGGAAGAATCGTATCATCACAGGTACTATAGCGTATGATCGATCATGCATGATAGCCTCTTTAATTTCTTAAAGTACTTGAGAGGCCACAACGTAGCATCCACCATCGTATAACGTTTAAGGATCGTAGTTGGAGATGGTATACATGATGTTTCTCCTCTATATCACCCACGAAGACCCGAAAATTAGTTAAGCGTTCCTGTTTGAAGGTTTTATTTCATTCGACATGATTGTAATATATATGTAATTATATATGTAATTTTTAATAGAGTCGCATACACTAATTAAGATTTGTGAACACTGTCCAATTAACAATTTCCATAATCGTCTCGCATAGGTGGCAATTGAAAGTTACATCAAATTGAGAAGTTTGAAGTCAAAGATCTGTGACTTGATTCACATAATTCTAACTTTTAAAATAGACGTCTGAATCCGGAACCCCGTCCCAAATGTATCAAAAAATAAAAAAGGACAGAAGTTTGAAATCCGTTTGAAACTTGAAACCTTTTGCATGCAGTCCATATTATATATATATATATATATTCATGAACGACGATCTTTGAGAATGTTCCGTTCTACGAAGCAAAAAGCTGAGTTCGTTAATCCAATTATTGTCTCTGAAAATTTAATTTATTTAGAAGGTTGCCAAACCACAAATCATCATAGTTACGTAAATATTTTGAGAATTTATTCCTCTCAATCATGCACCAAAAACCTATGATTTCGAACATGTGCTGGTCTTAATTACGAGCGACAGCTTGCAGGTGGACTCGCTGCCTTTTTGGGGAACAGTTCGTTCCTGTGTTTGAAGTTCTTGACGCACTAATGTCTGCTGGACTCCCACTCACCAACCTACTGTTTGGGAGTGCAACCTAAATTATCAGCAGTACTACAAAAATTATAACCTTTTAAGTTAATTTACCGAATACTACTATTTTTTATCACATATATCATGACAAGTGTACCGGCCTGGAACCTAAATTATCAGCAGTACTATTTCTCAAAGCTTCCGAACTTTATAAATTATAGAGCACCCCACAGTACCGAACTTGTGTATAAAACAGCACAAGAGCTTTTCTTTTGGGCGAATTATAGTACTAACAACAGATAAGAAGAACAAAGAATCATTATACCTGTATTTATCAAAATAAAGATCGAAGATAATATTATTACAGCATATGTGGCTGGCCACCTGTATCTCTACGTGTCATTCAACCGACGGAGAGCATTTATATATAGCTGGGCAAAAGTCGCTACCAAATTATGCAAAATGTTTGGTATAATTAACATATTTGCAATCATTTTAAAAAAAATAAAATAAAATAGATGAAGTATTAATTTTTTAATAATAAAATTCAATTTGTTTTAAATAATTAAATGATATTTACGTAATTCATAATTATATGTAAAAAATTGTACAGAGTTGAAAATAATAAATGTCAAGTATAGTGAATTAATTTTTATAGGATAAATTCAATTGGCATTTGCAAGAAACCTGGCCGCCTGGTCCAATCCAATTAGATGATCTTGATCAACATTAACTAATGCAGCATTAGGATTGGGCCATTTTAAGTTACGTACGTGATTATCAATTTGTCAGTGCGGTAGCCGTACTAGGCCATATGTTTGCTGCTATAATCATTCATCTTCTTTCTGGCCTCCTACTTTTTTGTTCCTTTAATTTGTTAGTTTTCTTCTCTCCCCTACCCCTCCTTTTATACCCTATTTAATTTAAATCTATATAAGGATGAAGACATCAGCTCGTAACATCATCAACTTGGGTCAAGTAATTCTTTAAATTATTGAACTTTATATATATATATATATATATATATATATATATATATAATATAGGGAGAATTCGAAGCCCATGTCAAGACACGTTCGTAACTTCAATTTATTTATTTTTTCATTTCAAGACTTTGTTTGAATCTTTAGATCATGTTTGGTTAGCATGTTTTTAAGGATCTGTTTGGATTCAGAGATGAGTTAAGATGATTTTGAAATAGTTTTATATAAGTTAAATAAAATATTATTAGAATATTATTTTTTAATATTATTATTATTTTAAGATTTGAAAAAATTAAATTATTTATTATATTTTGTGTAGAAATTTAAAAAAATTGTAATGATGAGATGAGAGTTAAAGCAGACAATGACAAGACTTCACGTGTCCCTTCACGCCATTTGATTTAGTCATAGGTTGTTTTCACAATTCATCTCAATTCATCTTATCATTATAATTTTTTTAAATTTTTATATAAAATAAAATAAATAATTTAACTTTTTTAAATCTTTAAATAAAAATAATATTAAAAAATATATTTTAATAATATTTTATTTAATTCTTAATTTTAATCTCAACCCATCTCATTTTATCCAATATGTAAACGTGGAGAGTGATCAAGACGATCAGGACAAAGGAGAACGTCTTTCTTTTAAATAGAAGCAATATATATACATGTTGACTTTACAAGCAGTAGAAACTATACGAGGAAAACAAGCGTTGTACATTTAAAAAATACTGGAATTGCAGGTGATCACTTTAATGTTGTAATTGAGGAACATGAAAAGCTAATACTCCAGAAATCAGGTTGGTGTGTGCTGCCAGATGTTGTCTTCTGGGCGACTATGGTTATCATTCTCCTCAAACTTGACCGAGGATTAATAGAAATTTTGGGCCGTAGATTATGGACTTGGCAAGGGGTTTGATAAAAAAATGTGAGGAAGGAACAAAGTGGGCTTCAAGTGTGCCCAGAGCAAATTTCTTGCCTACATAATTATAATCAAGTTCGATATATATAGTTCGCGCGTGGAAAACAAGATTGACAAACATATGGAGGGTGCTAACATTGTCGCAATAAAGGTAGGGGGTCAAGATAAATGAATGCTAAGGTCACAATGAACGAAGGAGAGGTAGGTAAGTTCGAAAACAGTGGAGGCCATAGAGCGATATTCCGATTCGGCACTAGAACAGGTCACAGTGGTTTGTTTCTTTGCACTCCAGATGATGTAATGGCTACCAAGAAAAGTGCAGAAGCCAATGGTGGAGTGGTGTGGGCAACTAGCCTAGTCGATGTTGAGAAAAGCATAGAGATCAAGGGTGCAAGCTGCCGAGTGGAGGTGCAAGTCGGGGTGAACTGTGCCATGGACGCAAAGAATTCGTTTGACTAGTTGAAAGTGCACCATGGTGGGAGCATGTAGAAATTGGTAGACACAGTTGACAGTATAGGACAAGTTTGGCTTGGTGAAGGTAAGGTATTGTAGCCTACCAACGAGACCATGATAGAGGGTTGGATCCGTGTATAGTTCAGTCGAGGAGACAATCACCCCTTGGAAGGCATGGCATTAGGGTTGCAGAACCGTATGAAGCACGGTCCAAAAGATCAAGGGCGAAATGGGCTTGAGAGAGAAAGAGGCCCTAAGGGGAGCAATGGACTTGAATGACAAGAAAGTGGTGTAGTTAACCCAAATACTTAATGGAGAATTCAATAGCCAACTGAGAGACAAGCCAATCAATCTTTGAGGGGTTGTCACCTGTAAGCACCATTTTGTCAACATACAAAAGAAGAACCACGAATCCTTCTGGGGCGCCCCCAACCCTCACTTGGGATTGAACGGTGACTGAAACGTTGGGACATGTAACACAAGGCTACATACCCCTCGTACATCACATATAAGATGTAATGCACCTATATATACTAGTAGTATGCAATAAATCGCAGCGGAATAAGTCATTTAAATGTTGTACCAGAATAAACTAATATCCCAACATCTTCATTCATAGCTTTAAATCACACTTCTTAGCAATAGAGTATCAAGTTCTTTGTTTACACTTTAACATGACAAGTGTTATAAAAAGGCCTTAACAAAGAAATCATTAAAGCGTCTTTCTAATCTCAGATGTGTCCAAGTAGGTCATGACTCAATCCATTCTATCTCCGAGTTGAGCACATCCTTAGCCTTCATCATCATCCTGACTCACTACTCCTAATCGTGCTAAAAGTTCTACTATTTCGGTTTGGGAATGGTAGTGGAAACTATCTTGGTAAGATCTCGAAAAATCTCAGCAAGTAAGCACGCAACATACAATAGTTAACACAAGCATACAAGAGGTATATCATGAAATGCATGTATGGACATGTACTTGATATATGACTTGACCAGAATTTGACTTATGCACTTGACCATTTTCAAAAGACTTGTAACAAAGACTTTAACATTTTCAGAAAACTTCTTTGACTTTCTTTTTCATGTTGATCTTAATCAAAACTTGTCTTATCAAAACATATCACAAGATTTTCATCGAGTGATGCTTATCATATCACGAGATTTTCATCGAGTGATCTTTATCATATCATGAGATTTTCATCAAGTCATCCTTAACTTATGAGCTCTTATTCTTGTTCAGAGGGTGGACACAACACGGTTCCCCTTAGTACCGCATGTTTCTTCTAGGTACCGCACCATCAACAGTCTATGCACCGTGATGAATACATCATAAACAAAGATTTTATATTAACGCGACCTTACTTCGTTGGGTTACATGCCTTATGCACCCTATGACGCCCCCAAATTCCGCTTGGGATCGGACAGACATTTGAAGCGTCGAGACATGCAACACAAGGTTACCTACCCCCGTTCATGACATATAAGATGCAATATTCCTAACATGCATCTAGCATTATGCAATATTCGCAGCGGATAATTTTTTTCTTCAGCAATACTATGCACCAAACTGAAATATCTCAAATGCTTAAAACATATTTCATACATAATGATGTACTAAACAACTGAGATCACAACACTAGTCCAAAATGGTTGTGATCAAAAGAGTGTTGGAGATTGAACTCCACAAATACAAGTAGTAATCTGAGGTAACTACTGTACCACCATCTACGTCACACCATTGTTTAGTCGATCATTTCCAGTTGGTCGATTCTCGATTCTCCTTCAGATCCTGTAACAAAATCTACCATTCTGGGAGAAAGGTAGTTGGGACTACCATAGTGAGATTTGATTACAAATCTCAACAAGTTAATAGGAAAGTTCCACATAGGTTAATAATGCATGCATGGCAGTAAAAGCATGAATGCATAATCAAATCATAAGTAATCATAGCATAACTTGACATACAACATAACATAACTGGCATAACTTAAACTAAAACTGAAGCTTAGCATGAACGTGACTTGAAACATAATATGAACTTGAAACATAGCATGAACGTGAAATTGAAATATAACATGGACTTGAAACATAACATGAACGTCAACATGCATAATTTGAACATGAACTTGAGCATGACATAACATAAATGTAAACTTGAAACATAACGTAAACGTGAACATAACATAACATGAACTTGGAAGATATTCTTGTCTCATGGGATTACCATGATTGCGTGAACGTAAACTTGAACATAACATAACGTGAAACATGACTTGAACTTGGAATCTTATTCAATAGACTTAATCATTAAAGTGACCATATGGGTGCTACACAAGTCCCCTTGAGCCGTGTGTCTCTGCCGATTACCGCATCACATCATAGGTTTCTATACCAGCTGTGAGTGCGTTAATACGTACTCCACAGTTGTTGTGGCCCCACGTATTCTACGTGTCACAATTGCTGTCTCTCACGTAGTGTATGCTCCACAGTTGTTGTGACCCCATGACTTATCTGTTTGTGCCACACTTGTTGTGGACACACGTAACATAATGTGTGGCACCATCGGCGTTAGTGCCTGGCGCGCTCCGGTGACCAGCTAATTAGGCCCCATTCGCAACCTGTTGACTGTACTTCGTCAACCCAGGAAATTTCATACCTATTTAGACACTCCAGCGTGAACATAGGAGTTCCACTAGGACATTACCCCATCCTAGCACTTAGGGTCGTGATTGACATGAATAACTTTACTGGCATAAATGACATTTCGTAACGTGACGTAACATGAACATGACATAAATGTGACATAAAAGACAGAAATCTTGGCGTAGCGTAACGTGACATGAACGTAAGACGACAGACATGTTACAACATTTCATAACATGACATACATGTAACAGGCAACATTTCGTAATATAGCATACCATGTAACAAACAATATTTCTTAACATGGCGTAACATGTGACAGTGAATATTACGTGACATGAAATACATGTAATAGATGACATCCTTAACTTAACATGACATACTTGCAATGTATAGCATTGTATAGCAATACGTGACAGAATATCTTGTGTAACAGATGAATAACTCATGACAGAATAAATTATGTGTAACAGATAAATATGTAATGACTTGGCATGACACATATGATAACATGCATACATACAATTTAGCTCTCTTACTTATCACTCATACACATTAAACTGATAGTAAGTTAAAAGCTAACTTACCTCGATCTTCGCGCTTCGAGACAAAACTCAAGTGCGATCACGAGAAACTGAAAGTAGTGATTTCTAAAAATTAGAACTTAATCACTAACAATTAAGAATATGGGAAAATATCAACTTAGAGTAAAATTACCATTTTACCCTCTACATGTGGAAAAATGATCATTTTACCCCTAACTTAAAGATTTTGCATCATAACTTCAAAAATCACCAAAATTTACATAGCTTATGTAAATTTTGTCCTAAATTCAAATATCTATTCAGAAAAATTTAAAACTAAGCACAACCATTAAAACTCTATAGGGCCGAAACTTAAAAAGGATATTTCCTTTGATTTTTGTTGTAGTTCTTTTAAATCTCAAAACTCATGATTAAACCAAAATTTTTCTTCTACTATACTCATAACAAATTCCTAAGAATAATCATGTTTTGAATCGTGAACAAAAGTCATCAAAATCACTAAAACCATACTTGAACTTTTTGGTTTCTCTTCTAAGTTCAAAACAGATTTTTGTTTCTAACTTGTTTTGATCAACCTCTTGATCCATGACTTATAAAGATGTGATCTTCAAACCCAAACATCAGATGGTTTAAAAAGATATTCTAAAATAGATCCAAGCATCAAACTCAAGATCACATGGTTAAACATTAACCAAAACATAAATCTAGCCAAGAACATCATCACTTTGGCCTAACTGAATACCTCCTTGCATAAAATTTCATATCTTCGAAACTAACATCAAATATCTTCAAAATAACATTTTAACATGTATATAAGATGCTTAGGATCTTCCAATAAAAATATCAAAGCCATTGGAATAAGATTAAACCATAAAAGATTTAAACTATCTCAAAACAGAAACTGTTTTTCCTCTTTCAGTTTCTAAGTTTCTAGACCTAGGAAAATATTTCACCAAAACTTTTAATCAGGCAACAAATCTTCAACCAATAATCATATACACATGTTAACAGTACTCCATAAAAATTTCGGACCAAGATCTATTCATTAGCTTGGTCAAAAACTCCAAAATATAACACACTCTCCAGTTTATTGCCCAGAATGACCTTTCTGGGGTCTAAACAACTTTGGACCAATCAAATGGAACAAATAAGATATACACGTAAACTAGACTCCAAAATAAACAACTTTCATGAAGGAAATGTTGCGAGGAAACACTTAGAAAAGCTTCAAAACATGCATTCAAAAGAGGTAAGAAAAACTGTCCGAGAATGTCTTTTGTGTTCTATGAAGGAAAAGTGTAAAGGAGAGCTGCTTTTCATGGGAAGTGGACTGAAGAGCCTTTTACACAAGTTATGGGAAGTGATATGACTAAAGGAAGGTTGAGTGTTGGCCTTTTCTTTTCATAAAAATCAGTCCAAGATCTTTTCTCAAGGTAGAGTGTAAGAGTGAAAGAGTGAGGTGGCCTTTTACCTTTGTATTTGAAGAACCATCTAGGCCCTTCTTGAACAGATCTGGCCAGCCAAGTGCGGGTACAAAACTTAGCCATGAAGCAATGCTAATGGTGACCAATTTCGTGGGCCTTAATGGGCCTAAACCGAATGGGCCTAAATTTTGGGGTTTAAAGAGGGTTTGGGTTGCTATCAAGCCCAAATCTAATATCACTTGGCCCAATCAATTTTTCAAGGTTAACAAGGTTGTATAATGATGTTTTAACATAAATTTGAAGGATTAATAGCATGTGGAAGTGATTTAATCAAATGATTAAACACAATGTTAGAAATCGGATTAGAAAGGGTTTAGAGGCCAACTTTAGGGTTTTGGGGAAACTGTTTAGGGTTCCGATTTCACCCATGCTTTTGGCCTTTCGATTGGATTCCCACCATTTAGGATTTTACTAGGATTGAAAACCTCTTTGGTCTGTCACAATTTGGTTGAGCAGATGAAACAGAGTTTTGCTTAAGTAGCATGATTTCACAGCTTGATTCCTTCAAATCCATCAAACGTTCCTCATGGTGCCAAGTGTTTAATATTATTCACTAAGTGTGGCTAAGATCTTGCCAAGTGTCCAAATAAAACTTCTCTAATCTAATTTGGACATTCCATACTGTAATTTTGAAACACTACAATCAGTGTGCTTACCGAGGTTACTATTCACTCCGAAAAAGTGAATCTTAAACTTCACACTAAAAATTCCTAAATATTCATATTAACCTACAATGAAAATATTTTACCAAAATTCAAACTCGAAGTGCCCATAAAAATAATTTCACAATTTCCAACAGACATTTCGTCCGGAATTATGAAAATAAGATATTACACCATAAAATCCTAAATAATCCACTGAGTCTAATGGCGTGGACCATAATGCATTCTGACACTTCTAACCACATCAAATAAATAAAACTTATATTTCTAGCACCATAGTGAGTGATAACACTGACTATGTTGACAGACTAAAACCTATGCGATTGGTCGATTCGTAAAAACTTATGGGGTTTTCACGAGATTCCTAAAGTCAATAGAAATTCTACCAATGAATTTCTAGCGGGCTGGTACACACCCACTAGCGTTAGGTGCTTCCTTGCTCTAGCATTCTTTGAAAAGAATACATTCGAGGCTTGTCGACGGTTCTTTGTCGACCCAGGGGTTACCACTCTATTCTTAAGCACTCCATAGTGGGCAGAGGAGTTCCAATAGGACATTCTCCCATCCTAGCACTTGGAGTCGTGATAAAACTTTTAAACTCTTTTCTTTAAAAACACTTCTTGGAAACACTTTTTTCCAAATGCATGTGACATGAGACTTAAGACATATGTACTTACACTTGACATATGACATATGAAATACCGTGTATGAAGTAACCAATCATAACATGTTTAATTCATGGCATGATAACAAAGATCACATGGAGTATCAAAACACATACTTGGATCTATGGCAAAAACATGAAGAATCATCACTTAAACATGCTTCAAACTTCAAACATATTGCCTAGAAATCAAAGCATAATGAAACAAAACATAAAATCATGGTATTTGGGTAAGATCCGAAATTTTCAAGACATGGTATAGCCGAATCATCAAGTATCACAAATTAACAACAATGTTTTCCTTAGAACCGGAACATGCTAAGGATATTCTTGCCATTTTCATCTTAAACTGAATCATACCATTCATGTCATACTCATATTCCAAGATCATATAAGCATATTCAAACAAGAAATAACAATCAAAACAAACATAACAATGAAAGCATTTACACAAATATATACAAGTATTAACCAATAGCAAGTTGAGTGTATACTAACAAACTTTTCTTTGCTTACAAAAGATTATGTCAAAAATCTTGAAGAGGAGGCTCGGTTTGCACTGTTCTAACCAACAACTCTCGATTTTCACCATTATAGTGTGTTAGGCTCTTGATTTGAATGTGGTGTAGCTAGAGTTTTGGGTATGTACATGAATGGAAAGGAAAAAAGGAGAATAGGGTGAGAATTTCGTGTAAATCCCCAAATCAGAAGATGAAGGGGTGTTTTTATACTAAAACTAGCCCAAACTCTCTTTCTTCTTTCTTCAACTTTATTGCCTAGTGGATGGCCCTATATTTTTGGCTATTGTATGTTGTACAAGTGGTATATGGAGGGTCTGCATGTTGGACAAGTGGTGTAGTTGATGCATATGGGACAGGTGGTGCACTAGCTGATGCATGTGGGACAAGTGGCACCTTTTTTTATGCATGTGGGACAAGTGGCGCCTTTTCTAGGCTATGGGAAACACAAAAGTATTCTTGGAAAGAATAATCTTTCCAAGTGGCGTGACTCCTTGGAAATTCGAAATCCTCTTCACTTTCTTAGGAAATCTAAGGATATCCTTGCATGGACTCCATGTGTCAAAGCCCCTCCATTGTCTCTCCTTGGAAAATTCAAAAGATCATCTGCATGAGTGATATGTGGCATGGTTTCTTGTCAAAATTCAAAATCCTAAGAGGCTCCTTGGGCATACTCCCCTATATGGTCTAGATTCAATGAATCTCTAGGGCAAAATTGTCATTTGATAAATCCTAACCTTAGGCTTGAACCTTGTAGACTTGTGTATGCTTGCCAAGTGGCAAAAGGCATGTAGGATGTGGGTGCATGGTCCCCATGCGTCCTTCCCTTTCCCCATGCGCCTCTTCCTTTTTCCATGTTCTTTACCTTTCCCCATGCATGTCCCTTACGCTTCCCTAAGCAAGAAGCTTCATCTTCCTATGCATGTTCCCTAGGTGACTCTCCCACTTCCTTATGCTACTCAAGAACTCAAAACATGACATGTGGCAATGTGGTGGCCAAAACCCTAGGGGTACAAGGGTAATTTTCTTGCATTGTCTCTTCCACTCCCTTCTAGAACCTTTTCCTCTACTTATGCATGAATGACAAATGGAAAAATGTTAGAAAATAACTTGGGTGGGCGCGTAGCTTAGGGATCTGAAAGTCTCTTAGTGTTCCAATGTAAATCCTTTAGAAAATCTCACATTTGTCTTCCCTATGCAAAACTTTCTTGGAACTCTTCACTAAGAACAAGTGGCGTGAGGTGGAGGTGCTTGGGAGGGTGAGTGGTGCACAACTCCTTCAAACTCACAAAAATCTTGTTGGTGCTTGTGTACTCCATTGGGATTCCTCAAACCACATCCCCTCATTTTCTCATCCACCTTTACATCTAGGTTCAATATATCTAGGTGTGAGGTGTGCATGTGAGACATGTTGCATGTGCGTAGGTGAAATGGGCGTGTGCCCTAGGTGTGTGTCAAACCCTACATGCTCCTCCATCTCCTTACTTCTAGAAACCTTCAAGCATGTTTGCCAAGTGGCACCAATGTGCTAACCTAGGTGCTTCTTCCCTAGGTTCCACTTTCCTATGCAATCTATCTTGGAACTTCAAACTCATGCCAAGTGGCATGGTGTAGGCATATGGGTGGGTTGGCAAAGAGCTCATCTCTTCCCAAGAAGATCTTCCTTCTACCAATGTCTTGGATATTGTGTGATTGGTCAATGTGGGTGGCAAAATGCACAAATCCCCTTTGCCCTTGTTGTCCACCTCAAGTGTGCCCTTCACAAGATTCTTCTAGAATCCTTATAGGCGTGTAGGTCCTTCTCTTCCCAAGCAAGATTTTGCTATTTCCCACGACAAAACTCTTCACCTTTCATTTTCATTCATGACACTTGGCCAACTCTTCTAGAAACCGAATCATCCATTGCCTCTTCCACTTTTTCTTCTAGAAATCCAATGCATGCTTTGACAAGTTTCATCCTTGCCTTCTCCCAAAGTTCCAAATTAGAAGTGATTTTCCTCAAATGACCAAAAACTTCTTCTTGAAACCAAGTCGCGCCATCTCCTTGCCTAGAGGGTAAACATTAGTTTTCCAAAGCCAAAGTCCTTAATGGGCCAAATTCCTATTGGTTTCCTACTATTTTTTCTCTTGTGGGCTTTTCAACTTAGAACTCCAAGATCCAATCCAACAAAAATAGAAAGTGGCTGAAAGAATTATTTCAACACTTAGCCAATAACCCAAATAAATAAATAAGTAGGTAAATAATATCCACAAGAATCACAAATGGAATCTTAGCGAAAATCCGGGGGGCCACACCTTCGGTAGAGTTGAGATAAAAAGACTAGGATCATAGGTGTTGTAATAGCAGCCCAATTGTAGGAGGAAGGTGCTCAAGCAGTCAAACCAGGCACGAGGAGCTTGTTTGAGACTGTAGAGAGCATGAATGAGTTTGCATACATGATGAGGGTGACGATAGTCAACAAAACCTGGTGGCTGTTACATATAAACTAAAGTGTTGAGAAAATCATGAAGGAATGCATTCTTGACATCAAGTTGGAGAATTTGAAGACAAGTCGAATACTTTCCAGCTTGATTAGAGGAAAGAACGTTTTTGAAAAATAAAGTCCAGCAATTTGATGGAACCATTTGACAACTAAGCCAGCTCTGAGGTGCTCGAGGGAGCCATTTGGTCAGAGTTAGACTTTGTATACCCATTTGCAGCCAACAACATTCATGTGAGTCTAAGAAGGTACAAGGGTCCATGTGTGGTTTTTGGCATGGACGTTGAGTAGAGATGATAGTTTGCAACACTACAGGAATGGTAGAAGTGGAATGAGCTACATGTAGAATTTGATACTTGGGATTGGGTTGTCAATGTCAGCCCAGTGATTCTTTGGTGTTGAGTTGATGGACACTAGGAGCAAGCAACAGGAGCGACAGGGACTAAGGTGCTTGAGCCAAAAGTGGAAGACACGCCGAGGAGGTGTTGGAACGAGAAGGAGAAGACTCCCAATCCGTGAGACAAGAGAGATCTTTAGTGACTACATCTCGACTGTATAGTTGTGTGAGTGACCAATATAAGAGAACTAACTCATTGAACACCACATGCCCTGAGATGTAGATGTGACTAGATGAAGGATAAAAACATTTGTAGCCCTTATGTTTGGTGGTGTACCCCAAGAAAATACATGGTAAGGACTTTGGAGCTAATTTGTGATCAAGATAGTTCTCAAGGAGAGGGAAACGATGGGAGCCCAATACAAGCAAACTAGAGTAATCAGAATTATGTCCATAGAGTTAGAAGAAAGATGATTGCAAGTGAAGAGCCATGGGGGGTAACTAATTGATCAAAAACATGGCAGTTGAAAAACAATTGGTGTGGCGCCCTCAACCCCCCACGTGTGATTTGGAAGGAGTTGTGACACCGGGGTGATGGCCTCTCGGGTCACACACCCCATTGCCAAGTGAAACTGTGTGCGGACATGTAAATTGTGTACAGTTTATAAATGCAGCGGGAAATAAAATAAAACAGTCTAAAAAGTACCAGAAAATTTAAAATACAACCCAATAGGAAATCCTCCATAAAGGTATTACGGTCATCTAGCTAATCAAAATAAGAAAGAAATAGTAGTCCATCCACTACAACAGAAATAACCCCAGGTCATCACTCCTTAGGTGGGGTCGGTGCATCATGCTCAAACCCGTCATCTGCATCAAAATCTACTATTCCATGAAACAAAACCATAGGTGGGAATACTACAATGACATCTCACAATCTCAGCAAATAAATCAACAGATCACCAACCAAGAATTTTAAACATGAAAACATACAAACATGCACTGCAGTAATAAGAGACTTTTCCAAAATTCCCATTTGAGACCTTACAAGAATAAATAATTTATAAAAAAAATAACCACTCACTCTAAAGAACCCTCATTTTAATCCAATATTCAACCATTTATTACAGTGTGCACCATGGACTCCCCTCGGGACCACTAGCACACTCTGGCTCCCTTTGTCACACAACGGTTAACAACCACGCATGTGACTTCGTACTGTAACGCCCCAATGGAAGGCCCAAACCACAAGACGTATATTCCAAAAGGACTAGTTAATGATACAATTGGAGCCCTATTAGAACCTTATAAAGAGCAAAAACTTCTCATTCCCAACCAATGTGGGATCTCATACGCCACCTACCATTATCCTTATCATATGAGGTATCACAATCTACTCCCCTTAAATTCTCGATGACCTTGTCAGGCTTGCCTGTTGTAGGTGGCAAGGCTCAAATCCCACATTTCTGGTTGGGATAGGCTCTGATATCATTTGTAACACCTCCAATGGAAGGCCTAAACAATATGTCCTATACTCCAAAAAGGACTAGTCAATGATAAAATTGGAGCCCCATTGAAACCTTATAAAGAGCAAGAACTTCTCTTTTCCAAACAATGTGAGATCTCATCCGCCACCTACCATTATTCTTATCATATGGGGTATCACACGTACCAAGAGCGTTACCATCTTAGCCAAGCCTGTTGTGACCTGACTACTACCCAGGGGACGTCACTCAGTTTTATACGCTCTCGAGTGACCATAGGAGCTCCACCGAGATAAATCCTCATCTCAGTTTGGGGTAGTGATACGCATGCACCAACACAAAAATTATATTTCCAATGACACCAAAAATTCAGTTTTTAGATTTTGCAGCATAACATAGAGCATAACACAGTTGAATAAATCATGGAATACATTAATAACAATTAATATGTAAATGCATGACAGACAGTTATTGGATGGCTTGGCATAGCACAAAACAGTCAACCACACAACAACTCAAAAGTCACAACAACGGACGCTTTTGCCTCTGGTTCTAAAAATTGCTCTACTAGGGTTCCTTGTGATCGCAGGGTTTTGTTGACACTACTGCTTTGGTGGGGCTGCATGGCAGCCGCTAATGGCCACGTTTTTGGCTATTAGTCCTTCGCTGAAATGGCTGCTACGATTCCACAGCCTCTGCCTAACATCCATGTCTCCCCTCATGCCTCGAAAGTCATGGACGGAGAAATTTTCTTTCAGTTTTCGAAAGAGGAAATCACCCGTTTAGCTGAGCCATTCTGTTTCTCCGTTGTGCTCAAGTTCCTCTGGCAAAGACCCTCCCTGAATGCTATCTGTGCATTTATCCATAGCCGTTGGGGTCTGTCTTCTACCCTAGTGGTTTCTGCCATGAAACTTCCCCATAATGTGTTCGTAAGGTTGACCACGGAGGTTGACTTTGTGAAAGCTCTATCCCATGAGTCATGAGAAGTGAATGGAGTGGCTTACCATGTGTTTCACTGGTCTCCATACTTTAATGAAGAGCATGAACCTTCTAACGTCCCTGTGTCGATCTTGCTCCTTGGGTTACCTCCTAACTTCTACCAAGAATCATTCCTACGAATTTTCACAGCACCTATTGGACGTTTTATACGCAAGGATAATCCCACTAGTTGTGCAACTCGGATGGATGGAGCTAGAATCTGTTTGGAGATGGATGCGGCCAAGGAACCTATTCCTTATTTCTAGATAGGCACTCTTGGATTGCCAACTAGCCGGAAACAGGAAATACTATATGAAATGGTACCTACATATTGTGGAAAGTATAGAGTGCAGGAGCATAATACAAAGACCTGTCGAGTGGGGAAAACCATGCATGGTGAGAAAACTCGTGGCAGCAAGAAAGGTGAACCAATTTCTGGTGGAAACAATAATGGTAACATGCAGGATGGTGAGATGTGAAAACCTGCAGTCCCTGAGAATGAGGATGGTGAGGTTGATAAACCATAGGATGTCAATACTGAACAACCTACCAAGGAGTTAATGTCCTCTGCTCAGGAGCTTAATGTTACGGAAGCAACAATAATAATTGAGAATGCAGATGGAGTGCTTGCGCCTAGTGATATTACGGACAGGGGGGAGCTCACGCCCAGTGAAGATGCAAGTAATATTTTAAATCCAATTTTTTCTTTCAGTCTTCTAGAGCCCAACACTCTGATTTTGGAGGAATCTCTTAAATTTACTCTGGAATTTGACCCCTGTTTGGAAGATGTAACTATGAATGAGAATTAGGAACCCATGCTAGATGATGTAGTTTCTGAGCCTGATCCTGATATTGCCCCGCAAATACTACCTCAGGACAAAGATTATCATTCAGACGCTAAAGGCAAAACTAATAAGAAAAAATATCAGAAGAAGAAATTTGAGAAAGTGAGAAGTTCTCTTCAGGTCCTTACCCATTCCTCTACCTTGCCCTTATGAGTGACTCCATCATTGTTTGGAATGTTTGAGGCATTGGCACTTCTCGGCATTGTTTAAAAAATTTAGTTTGTAAGTTCAAGCCTAAGCTTGTTGTGGTTTTGGAATCGTTCCAAACTCTAGACAAAGCTTTTCGATTGATGCATTCTTTATATTTTGATTCGTTTATATCTGGTGTAGCTGATGGTGGTAAAATTTGGATTTTTTGGGACAATGTTCTTGATGTACAAGTGGTGCGGACAAGCTTGCAGTTTATTTCTCTTCGTGTGAATACGGGGTCTTATAAGTTCTTGTGTAATATTATCTATGCTAAGTGGAGCATGTATGAGAGGAAAAGATTGTGGGAGGAGCTCAGTTCTCAGTCTATGGGTGGTTTGGTTGAAATGAAATCGAAAGGTAAAACATACTCCTGCTGCAATGGGCAGTCAGGTCTTGCTCGGTCTTGGGCAAAATTAGATCGGCTATTCATGGATGTTCCTTTGCTCTCTTCTTTCTCAAAAGCAATATGTTCCTATCTTCCGTGCACTACGTCCGATCATTCTCCGATGGTTATTGAATTTAAGATGGATCCTTTCTCTTATGACCCCTCACCTTTTCGTTTTCAACAAATGTGGGTGGACCATTCGCAGTTTTTAATGTGTGTTCGCCAGGTGTGGTCTGCGACTATTGTTGGTCATGGACTCACTAAATTGGCAGTCAAGTTGAAGAATACTAAGGTGGCTTTGCGGGAATGGAATAAACATATTTTCGGCCGTACCAAGATGCATATTACTTCTCTTGAGAGTCACATTGAAGAGCTTGAAAGTAAACTAAATCAAAGTTGGGATGAAGAAAACTACATCAAAGCTGGGATGAAGCAACGGAGAGGGACCTTCTTGTCTCGTCTTTGGAACTAGATATTTGGCTTCGCCATGAAGATACAAGATTGGCTCAAATTTCTAAATTAAAATGGCACATGGAAGGTGATTGGAATACGAATTTTTTCCATGCTTGCCTTGCCAATAAAACGGCGTAAGAGAGTGGTGGAAATGAGGTGTTCGAATGGGATGGTCTTCAATTCGCCAGAGAGTCTTCATCAAGGGGTAGTGGATTTCTTTTCTAATTTTCTACAAGGCATGCACTAGATTGTTACCTGACTTGTCGACTCTTATTTTACTAGTTATTTTAGACTCGGATAGTTCTATTATGTGCTCAGTTCCTACTATGAATGAAGTTTTCTCAGCTCTTTCTTCTATCCGGTCTAATAGTGCTCCGGGACCTAATGGATTTGGGTCGGGTTTTTTCAAAAGTTGCTAGGAGGTAGTGAAAGAGGATGTCTTGGAAGCCATATCTAAATTTTTTGTTTCTAAACAGCTCCCAAGATTTTTTACAGCCTCTTTTCTTGTCTTAATCCCAAAGGTTGATAATTCTTCTGGTTTTGATAAGTTCAGGCCTATCAGTCTCTACTTGGTGTTTTATAAAATATGTTCGAAGATCATTGTTAATCGCTTGACAGGTCTCCTCTCACAGATGATATCATGGGAACAAGACGCTTTCATTCTGGGAAGAAGTATCTTTGAGAATATTAGCATTACGCAAGAAATGGTACATTCCATTAATAATAAGGGCCATGGTGGTAATATCATGATTAAGTTGGATATGACTAAGGCTTATGATCGAGTGGATTTGTCTTTTCTTATAGAGGTTATTCGTTGTTTTGGTTTCTCTCCTAATTTTTGTGATCTTATCAGAACCTGTATTTCGACTCCATGGTATTCTATTATGATGAATGGCACTACTAAAGGTTTTTTTCAACGGGGTCGTGGCTTGCGTAAGGGTGGCCCTCTCTCCCCCTATCTATTTATTATTCTGCAAGAAGTTCTCTCTTGACTCATCAAGCAAAGTGTGGAGGCTTAGAAATTTGGTCAATTCTCATAGGCCCGAGGTACGCCTATAATTTCTCATTTTATGTATGCTGACGATGTGGTGCTTTTTTCTAATGGTAGCTCTAAAGCCATCAAGGAGATTTTAGCCGTGCTTCATAAATATGAAAGTTGGTCGGGACAATGTATTAACCATTCTAAATCTGCCATTTACTACTCTCAAATAATTCCCTCAGCTCGTAAGAGTCTATTATTAAGAATGACTGAATTTTCAGAAGGATCTTTCCCCTTCAAATATCTTAGCATCCCTATTATCTTGGGTCGACTTAAACATGTGTATTTGGAAGATATGGTGTCTAAAGTCTAAAAGAAAATATCAGGTTGGAAAATGAATATTCTGTCAGTAGGTGGCAGACTTATATTATTGCGGCATGTTCTTTCTAGTATGGCTCTCCATCTCTTTGCAGTTCTACAAGTCCCGCAATCCACTATCAAAACTCTCCATCGTATCATGAGCACTTTTTTCTGAGGGGAGGTAAATGGTAAGAGTAAGAAAAAATGGGTGGCCTTGAATTCTATCTATCGTCCCATGGAGGAAGGTGTGTTGGCACTAAGAAATCTTGATGATAAGGAACAAGCCCTTCATGCTCGTTTTGCTTGGAATCTCTTTCAAGGTAATTCTTTATGGGCCAAATTTTTTTAAGGGTAAGTATGTGGGTTCCAAGCCCTGGACTCTGGTTGACCCAACAAAGGATACTAGGTTTTGAAAAATGATTGCTATAACTCTTCCTTTGGTTTTGGATAACACTAAATGGCGTCTAAAAGAAGGAAATGTTTTCTTCTGGTATGATAAATGGTAGGAGAGAGGTCCTTTAGCTAATGATATGCCTATTGTGGGTAATTCTCTCCTTAAAGTTAAGGACTGCAAATTATCTAATAATTGGGACGTGGATTTTATTCTCCAATTAGTGGGCCCAGATAATCTAGATGGTATTTTAGAGGATATTTATAAATTTAAACTAGGTTCGGACGTGCTGATATGGACAAAAAATGATAATGGACTGTTTTCTACCAAGGCAACTTGGGATTGTGTTTGTATTAGGGGTGACACTCTTGAAGGGCATTCTTGGATGTGGCATAAAAGTCTTCCTCTGAAGATGTCCATCAATATGTGGAAATCTTGGAATATGGCCATGAGCATGGATCATCATCTTTGCTGTATTGGCACTCCTATTACTTCTCATTGTGATTGTTGTGCTAACGGTCCTTATGAAGACCAGAATCATATTTTGTTTGTATGTGAAATTGCTAGCACTATTTGGCATCATTTTGGGGCTAGTCTTGGTATTCTAAATGGCCGCAATTGGAAAGACACGGTGCAGACTTGGTTTCACCGTGTGAAATTATCATCTCAAATTGGCATTATTGTGGATTTTCTTCCGGTGGTTATTACTTGGAGACTCTGGCAGAGGCGTTGTTTGGCGCATATGGAGGGACGCTTTGAAATTGCCTCTGACATCATTCATTTTGTTCGTCGGTGGATTAGTCTTATTTGTCGTGATATGCATGCTAGTTCTCACATCTCTGGTTTTGATTTGCAGGTACTTGAGAGTTTGCAAGTCCAGCCTAGTTTCCCTCCCGTTCGGCTTTGCAAAGCTATTAATTGGCAACGGCCTTTGGCAGGTTAGATTAAACTGAGCATAGATGGTAGTAGTTTGGGTAACCCGGGGGCTTCTGGCGTAGGTGGGATTATTAGAAACGGTCATGGTAAGTTAATTCAAGCTTTTTATGTGTTTATTGGTACAGGTTCTAATAATCAGGCAGAGCTTTTAGCTCTCCTTCATGGGCTCTAGGTTTGTAAGTCTCTATCCCTCAATTATGTGGAAGTTGAACTTGATTCTATGACTATTATTTCTTGGTGGAAAAGTAAAAGATGTCGGGTATGGTATCTGGAGGATTTTTGGGAAGAAGTTTTTGACATTTTGAGTAGTGATTCAGTTTTTTCCCACTTGATGGAGACTCCTCGAGTTTTGCGTGACCTTATTCGCATGGACTACTCCGAGATGCCTTCGCTTCGTATTATTTAGTCTCTTTTTGTCTTATGCTGGAGGTTTTGTTGTTTCTTGTTTTTATTTCTTCTGGTTTGGTTTTCTTTTGGCATGCTGGGTTTAGTTTGTACCCCAGATGCTTGATTTGTAACCACAGTTTTCCTTTGCTACAAGTGAGAGTTATTAATAAAATTGGAGAGGGGCCACTATTGGATATGTGACCCTAACTCTTTACATAAAAAATAAATAAAAAGTCACAATTGCAACAATTTCACACATCTCCATTCGACCCTTGGCCAACAATTCTGACAACACCTACATCATTAATATCCCAACACAACCAGACTGCAGCAAAGTTAGCGATAATTCCATCTTAGAAAAATCAAGGGTCGATCTGGGGATTTACTTACTGCGCAGAAGGCAAATTTCTGAATGATCGAGTGTGATAGATTAAAAGTGTTCCGCGATTGAGCGTGTGCGCATGTCGCTACATGGACAAACAGATTTGGTTAGATTATTTGAACATGACAAAAAAATTTAAAGCACAAGGCAAGAGGCAAAAAGGCTTACTATTGTGGCATCTAGAGGGGCGGAGCCTGATGGCAGCAGTGGCTAAAGTGAGATTTAGCTCATAGGTTGGGCGGAAATGGAAAGGGGAGGGCCAAGAGGTGGTCAAAAGACCACTTTAACACGGCTGAGAGTGGTGGCTCGCGGCAGTGCACGGGAAGGCAGATCTAGAGGGGTTGAAGGTTACTGGCAAGTCTTTGATGTTCTGCTTTAACTTGCCGGTAGGTGGCACATCTCTCAACGAACATGGCAATGTCCCTTTTCATCCATTCCCACCAAAACTTTCTCTTCAAATCCCGATACATCTTCGTACTTCCGGGGTGAACTGAGTAAGGGGCCATGTTTGCCTCTATTAAAATCTTCTCCTTAATCTCTGAATTAGTAGGAATCAACTTACGGTTTCTGAACAACAAAGTTCCATCCTTACTCAAACTGAAATGCGCAGGTCCTCTTGACTTTCTGAACTTCTGCCGAATATCCAGAAGTTTCAGGTCTCCCTTCAACTCTTCAAGGCCGACAACTTTGACTTCATGCATTGAGGCTAGGATCTCCTCTTGTTGCGAACTTTCCACTAAAAGTATCCGTATTTCGAAGAGAAGAGTCTACCCCCGATGATTCAACCACATCCACAAGGTGACATTTCTGACTTAGCACATTAGCAACCTGGTTTGCCCTCCCTGGATGGTACTTAATCTCGCACTTATAATCATTGATTAACTCCAACCACCTCTTTTGTCTCATGTTGAGATTTTTCTGTTTGAAGAGATGCTTTAGGCTTTTATGTTCTGTGTAGGCTTCACAGGTCTCCCCATACAAATAGTGCCATTAGATTCTTTAGGCAAAAACCACTGCTACAAGCTCCAAGTCATGAGTGGGATAGTTATTTTCATGATCCTTCAGTTGGCGGGACGCATACGCTACAACTCGCCCATCTTGCATTAGAACACACCACAAACCAAATTTGGAAGCATCGCTGAAAATAACAAACGGCTTGTATGGCTCTGGAAGTGCCAAAATAGGTGTTGTAGTCAACCTCTTCTTCAATTCCTGGAAGCTTCTATCACACTTATTCATCACGACAAACTCAGCATTCTTCTTGGTCAAAGTAGTGAGTAGTTTGAACAATCTAGAAAACCCCTCCACAAATCTTCAACGTAACCTCCGAATCCCAAGAAGCTTTGGATCTCATGCACTGACGTGGGACGCTACAAGGTCAAAACTGCATCGACTTAACTAAGATCTGCAACCACACCCTCCTGAGAGATGACATGCCCAAGGAACTTGACTTCATCAAGCCAGAGCTCGCATTGGCGAGTTTTGCATATAACTGATGCTCCTGCAGCTTACCCAACACCAATAGTAGGTGATTAGCATGGTCCTCTGAATCTTGGGAATACACCAGAATAACATCAATAAAGACCACCATAAAGGAATCTAGAAAGGGCTGAAACACCTAATTCATCATGTCCATGAAAGTTGTAGGAGCATTAGCTGGCCCAAAAGGCATTACTTTGAACTCATAATGCTCGTACCTTGATCTAAAAGCAGCCTTCGGTACATCCTTGTCCTTTATTCTCAACTGATAATAATTCGATCTGATGTCAATCTTAAAAAATGTAGCCAGGCCTTGAAGTTGATCAAATAAATCATCAATCTGGGGTAGTCAATATTTGTTCTCTATGCTCTCCTTGTTAAGCTCCTGATAATCAATGCACATTCTAAGGGTGCCATCATTCTTCATAACTAATAGCACGGGCGCTTCCCAAGGTGAGGAACTAGGCTGAAGAAATTCTTGTTTACCAGTTCTTGCAATTGAGTCTTCAACTCCTTCAACTCAGCTAGTGCCATCCTATTATAGGGAGCCTTGTCCACCGAAGCCACTCCAGGTTCTAGATCAATCGTGAATGCGACATCTCAAATGGGAGGCAACCCGGGAAGATCATCAGTAAAAACATCTGGAAAGTTCTCACCAACTAGAGTTCCCACAACTGACTTCCTCTCCACTGATTTAGACACCACTTGAATCAAAATTAGCATCTGCCGACTTGCCAAATCTTTCACTCGTAGAGCACATACAAAGCTGCCTATGTAAGTTCTAAAAGTTAGGCAATTGTTTAGGCAGAAATCAAGAAAACTTTAGGGTTTCTTTTCTACCTTATATAAGTATATCATTAGCACGAAATTAAAGGGAGGGAGAGTCTGAGTTTTAGAGTCCAATAGTCTAGAGATCATTCTTTAAGTTTCTTCCAAGGAGGCGTATTTGGGGAGGAGAGGCAAGAGTCGCATGCTTCATCAACTGACTCCAATGAAGAACACTAGTTCTATTCTTTTTCTTGTTAGTTTTATTACGAATTAATTTTATGTTTTAGACCTTTGATGTAGTTTAGCATTGAACACCCAATTTATATTCTAAGTTATTTTATTTTCAATATTTTCATGTGTGATGATCGGAGTTTTATCTAGGCTTGGCCCTTAGAATTCGTTCTAGGTTGCCATGGCATTTTAGGAGCCTTAGTTACTTTGGAAGGCCTTAGTGTGACGCTCCAAGATTCCGCTTGGGATCGAACAAACATTTGAAGCGTTGAGACATGCAACACAAGGTTACCTGCCCCCGTTCATGACATATAAGATGCAATATTTCTAACATGCATCTAGCATTATGCAATATTCGCAGCGGATAATTTTTTTCTTTAGCAATACTATGCACCAAACTAAAATATCCCAAATACTTAAAACATACTCCATACTTAACGACATATTAAACAACTAAGATCACAATAATAGTCCATAAGGTTGTGATCAAAAGAGTGCTGGAAATTGAACTCCACAAATACAAGTAGTAATCTAAGGTAACTATTGTAATACCATCTACGTCGCACTGTCGCTTAGTCGACCGTTTCTAGTTGGTCGATTCTCGATTCTCCTTCAGATCCTATAACAAAATCTACCATTCGAGGGGAATGGTAGTTGGGACTACCACAGTGAGATTTGATTACAAATCTCAGCAAGTTAACAGAAAACTTCCACACAGGTTAATGATGCATGCATGGCGGTAAAAGCATGAATGCATAATCAAATCATAAGTAATCATAGCATAACTTGACATACAACATAACATAACTGGCATAACTTAAACTGAAACTGAAACTTAGCATGAACGTGACTTGAAACATAACATGGACTTGAAACATAGCATGAACCTGAACTTGAAATATAACATGGACTTGAAACATAACATGAACGTGAACATGCATAATTTGAACATGAACTTGAGTATGACATAACATAAATGTGAACTTGGAACATAACATAAACGTGAACATAACATAACATGAACTTAAAACGTATTCTTGTCTCATGGGATTACCATGATTACGTGATCGTAAACTTGAATATAACATAACGTGAACTTGAAACATGACTTGAACGTGAAATACATGAACTTAAAATCTTATTCAATAGACTTAATCATTAAAGAGACCATATGGGTGCTACACAGGTCCCCTTGAGCCGTGTGTCCCAGCTGATTACCGCATCACATCACAGGTTTCTATACCAGTTGTGAGTGCGTTAATACGTACTCCACAGTTGTTGTGGCCCCACGTATTCTACGTGTCACAAATTGCTGTGTCTCACGTAGTGTATGCTCCACAGTTGTTGTGGCCCCCATACTTCATGCTTCATAGTTGTTGTGGCCCCATGACTTATTGGTTTGTGCCACACTTGTTGTGGATACACATAACATAATGTGTGGCACCATCGGCGTTAGTGCCTGGCGGGCTCCGGTGACCAGCTAATTAGGCCCCATTCGCAACCTGCTGACTGTACTTCATCAATTCAGAAAATTTCACACCTATTTAGATACTCCAGCGTGAACAAAGGAGTTCCACTAGGATATTATCCCATCCTAGCGCTGAGGGTCGTGATTGACATGAATAACTTAACTGGCATACATGACATTTCGTAACATGACGTAACATGAACGTGACATAAAAGACAGAAGTCCTGACGTAGCATAACGTGACATGAACGTAAGGCGACAGACATTTCATAACAAGGCATACATGTAACATGCAACATTTTGTAACATGGCATACCATATAACAGACAACATTTCTTAACATGGCGTAACATGTGACAGTGAATATTACGTGACATGAAATACATGTAATAGATGGCATACTTACATGACATACTTGCAATGTATAGCAATATGTGACATAACATCTTGTGTAACAGATGAATTTATGACAGAATAAATTTTGTGTAACAGATAAATATGTAATGACTTGGCATGACACATATGATAACATGCATACATACTCTTTAGTTCTCTTACTTATCACTCATACACATTAAACTGATAGTAAGTTAAAGCTAAGTTACCTCAATCGTCGCGTTCTACTAGAATAAAGCACGAAACACGAGGAACTGTAAGAGGGTATTCTAAAAGTTAGAAATTAATTACTAACAATTAGAAATGTGAAAAGAGACAACTTAGAGTAAAATTATCATTTTACCCTCTACATGTGGGCAAATGACCATTTTACTCCTAACTTAAGGATTTGACATCCTAATTCCAAAAATTACCAAAATTTACATTCCTCATGTAAATTTTGTCCCAAACTCAAATATCAACGCAGAAAAATTTAAAAACCAATCATAACTATGAAAAACTCACTATGGCCGAAATCTACATAGGGTATTTGTCTTGATTTTGGTTGCAATTCTTTCAAGTTTCAAAACTCATGAATAAACCAAAATCTTGTAACAAGGATCTTCCTATCCTAAGTTTAAAAACACACTTAAAAAAAATCCATTAAGAAGAAGCAAATTATCAACACCAAACTTTTTGTAAAAAGTCCCAAACTTTTTAACAAAAAGTAAACCTTAAATCCCAAGTTTTGACCTTAATAAAAACATCTCCAAGAATTCCAAAAAATCAAATCTTACTTCTAACATATTCATAACATGATCCTAAGATCAAACATGCTTTAAATCATCATACCAAACTCACCAAAAATCACAAAACAACACTTGGAGTTTTTGGTTTTAAACTTAGTCCAAAACAGAAACTGTTTTTCCCAACTAACTTTGATGAATCTCTTGATCCATGGCTTAAAGAAATGTGATCTTCAAACTAACATATCACATGGTTTAAAAATATTTCCTAAAGAAGATCCAACCATCAAACTTAAAATCACATGGCTACAATTTATTAAAGCATGGATCTAACTCAAAAACATCAAATTTTAGGCCTAATCGAAATCCTCTTGCATAGAAAATCATATCTTTAAAACTAATACTAAATATCTTCAAAATAATATCCTAACATGTATATAAGAGGCTTAGGATCATCATATAAAAATATCAAAGCCTTTGGAATAAGATTAAACCACGAAATATTCAAACTTTCACAAAACATAAACTGTTTTTCCACTTCCAGTTTTCAAGTTTCTAACTCTAAGAAACTCTATCATCAAAAGCTTTATTCATGCAACAAAATCTCAATGAACATTCATAAACACATGTTAACAACACTTCATAAAATTTTCGGACCAAGATATGTCCATTAGCTTGGTCAAAACTTCCGAAACATAACATACTGTCCAGTTTCACGCCCAGAATGACCTTTCCATGGTTACAAAAACTTTTGACAGATGAACTTAGCATGGAATGATATTAATAAGATATCCACAGAAACTAGACTCAAAGACGAACAACTTATGTGAAGGAATCATCATGCGAAAATACTTACAAAGGGTCGTAAATGGCCACGTAAAATGACCCAGAAATCTGCCTGAGAGAGCTCTTTTGGGTTACTCTCTAAGAACGGGGGAAAAGAAGTGATAAAATGGAATGAAAAGTGCCTTGCACGAATATAGACTCCTGGTGGGGGAAGTTGGGGGCTGGAATGACCCTTGATTGGAGGTGGCTATGTGACATAAAGTGGAGAATAGTGAGGGGCAAAGACTGCCTGCAGCAGCTGTGAAAGATGGAGGTTGATGGAGTGGATTTCTCCTTCACATCAAGGCACTATTGGGTGCAGCCAATGGCAGTGGATGGTCTGCCATGTGGGGGAGGAAACTTCTCCAAGAAGCTTTGCTAAGGTGGCCAATTTCGTGGGCCTTGGTGGGCCCCACCAAGTGGGCTTCAATTTGGGGTTTAAAGGGGGTTTGGTTAGGGTTTGAGATGTTATCAAGCCTAAAACCAATTTTTCTTGGCCCAATCAAATTTTCAAGGTTTAAAAGGTTGGATAATGATGTCATAACAAGGATTTGATTAATTAATAGCATGTGGAAGTGATTTAATCAAGTGATTAAACACAATGCTAGAAATCGGGTTAAAAAGGGTTTGGAGACCAACTTTAAGATTTGGGGAAACCGTTTAGGATTTCGGTTTCAACCAAGCTTTTGGGGTTTCAATTGGATTCCAACCATTTAGGGTTTTGCTAGGGTTGAAAGCCTCTTTGGTTTGGCACAATTTGGTTGATCAGATGTAACAGAGCTTTACTTAGGTGACATGATCTCACACCTTGACTTCCTTCACAAATCTATCTAATGGTTCCTCTTTGTACCAAGTCTCTAATATTATTCACTATGTGTGGCTAAGATCTTGCCAAGTGTCCAAATAAAACTCCTCCAACCTAATTTGGATATTTCACACTGTGATTTTGAAAACACTACACTGGGTGCGCTTATCGAGGTTACTATTCACTCAAAAAAAATCATAATAAACTTAGTACTGAAAAATTCTAAATATTCATATTAACCTATAGTGAAAATCGTTTAACGAAATTCAACCCCGAAGTTTCCCTAAAAATAATTTCATAATTTTCAACAAACGTTGCATCCGAAATTATGAAAATAGGTTATTGCGCCATAAAATTCTAAATAATCCACTGAGTCTAAAGGCGGAGACCATAATGCATTCTGACACTTCTAACTACCTCAAATAATTAAACTCATATTTCTAGCACCAGAGTGAGTGATAACACTGACTATGTTGACAGACTATAACCTGTGCGATTGGTCGATTCATAAAAAGTTATGGGGTTTTCACGAGATTCCTAAAGTCAATAGAAATTCCACCAATGAATTTCTAGCGGGCTGTTACACTTAGAACCTTTCATGTAGTAACTTGAGCCCAAGAGGGGAGTGACCCTAGTTTACTTTGAAATTTCGGCCCTATTTAGAAACTTAGATCCAATGGTTTAGGCCCATGATCCAATTCTAATTTACTAGCGCCATGTGTCATGAGAGTGTTACACCTTGAACCTAGTCTTGATAGTGGGTTAAGGGGGAAAGAAAGGTGAAGGAATGCACCAAGATGAGCTTGTACTCCTAGCCCGTTGTTTTTGTCCAAAATTTGAGTTCCAAGGTAGGTTTCTTGGAAAGGGAAGCCTAGGGAAGTGAAATGGAGTTTTTCTAGAAGTTTTGCATAGGAAACTAAAGGGAGGCTTATGGGATTTCGAATTTAGCTAACCTTTTGCCATGTCTCAAGCATGCACCAAGTTTCTAGAAGATTTTGTGAAAAGACTTTCGTTGCAAGGACAAGTTTGCCCTTAGGGTTTCGACTAGCACACTCCCAGGCATTCCATTCACTTGCCACCTATCACTTAGTGCATTTTAGACCAATGGTATATTAATGGTCACCTAGGGAAGGAGTACTTGGAAGATGAAGCAACATCTTGGGAAAGGAAAATTAAGAGGATGGCTAGGGCTATGGCACACGCCCAATGTCACTTGTCTTCCATGATAAGAGTTACTTGTTGGGAATAGGAAAAGGCATGTACGGTTTTACGAATCTACCCTTGAAGTGATATTTACTGTTTAAGGAAAGGAAGGGCATAAAGGGGAAGAGAAGGAATTTCAGTCTAGGAGGAGGAGTCCTACACGCCACCCCCCAAAGTGTCCCTTCCTAATGCAATCCAACTGGGAACTCCAAGAGTCATTTCGGCTATAGGGAAAGGGGAAAGAAGAAACCTTGCCACTTGTCATCCATGCAAGGACTTTGGATACAACCAAGAAGGGAAATGAAGGGTCTCATATAAAATAGAAGGGTTCACGCCAAGGGGACTTTTCCTGTAATACCCAGCTCCTTCTTCTTACGTACGCTTCTCTCTTTCTGACGTATGTTTCGTCTTGATGACGTAAGCAAATCCTGAAGGTAGAGATTATGTGATCATCTGCCTTTCTCACTTGCGACTGCGAGCCGCGTCATGCGTGCTGAACCATGATGGCGTGTCTCGAAAGATATCGTGTGACTTCTAGGGCACGCCCAGTGTTTTAAATATGCTGGAAATATTTATAAGGAGTATTTCCATCATTATTGAATTAAGATTTGATCTTAAATACGACAATCATAATATTATTGAAGAGCTCCAAAAATATTATAATTGTCGGAAATCATTTTAATATTATTATTAAAATGATTTCAATTATTTAAGATATTATGATATTTAAATTATGTTGAGAACTTTTATTAAATAAATGGTTTAACCCTTTTAAATATGTTAAGTGAGACTTTCTATTAATGATGAAGAATATTATTTTATGAACTAAAGTTAGTTTAAAATAATACTTACCTTAATTCCTCTAAGTGCTTTTAATTAAGTTAATGTTTTATGAATCTTCAAATCAGTATTTTAATTCTTCATCGTTAGATCGTCGTGTAGATCCCCAGATGAAAGGACTGGGTTAAATACCCAGACCCCCTCTCTTTCCCTCTCATTTTCCCCGTAACTCTCTCTCTCCTCCCTCTCTCATTTGGCGTACGAAGTACGCATCTCCTCCACGCCGAAGCCTTCCAACGCACAGCCCGGCGCCGCCGTGCGTCGCCTGGCCACACCGCCGACACCACCGGCTGCTCCTCACGCCGGCGAGCTCAACCATGCCAACCCCTCCCCCTCACGCTCCCTCTTCCTCTCCCTTCGAAGTGTGAAGCCCGAACGGGCTTGGTGCGCGTAGCGCCACCCAATGGCTCCACTGCTCCCACGGCGAGCTCCTCTCCCACCGGTCATCATTTTCCACCGAAGCCAGCCCCTATGAAGCAGTCCTCCCCCTCCTTCCATGGCAAGTACCCGAAATGGGTCTCTAGCCCATTTCCCACCGTGCGCCGCCGTACACGGCCACCCACGACCACCATGCGACGCCATGGACCTCCTCTCCCCTTCCCCTTCCTCCTCCACGTGATCCGAGGCCAGAAGCTCTCCCTCCACCTCACGGTTCCCCTCTCACGCATGCACGGGTTGCACACCGTGCACCACCGTGCACCGCCACCCATGGCTGGTAACCACCACCATCAGCCTCCATAGGCCGCCACTATAATAGCCCGCTAGAAATTCATTACTGGAATTTCTATTGACTTTAGGAATCTCGTGAAAACCCCATAAGTTTTTACAAATCGACCAATCGCATAGGTTTTAGTCTGTCAACATAGTCAGTGTTATCACTCACTATGGTGCTAGAAATATAAGTTTTATTTATTTGAGGTGGTTAGAAGTGTCAGAATGCATTATGGTCCACGCCATTAGACTCAGTGGATTATTTAGGATTTTATGGTGCAATAACCTATTTTCAAAATTCCGGATGAAACGTCTGTTGGAAATTATGAAATTATTTTTATGGGCACTTTGAGGTTGAATTTCGGTAAAAGATTTTCACTATAGGTTAATGTGAATATTTAGGAATTTTTAGTGTTAAGTTTATGATTCACTTTTTCGGAGTGAATAGTAATCTCGATAAGCGCACCAATTGCAGTGTTTCAAAATCACAGTGTGGAATGTCCAAATTAGATTGGAGAAGTTTTATTTGGACACTTGGCAAGATCTTAGCCACACTTAGTGAATAATTTTAGGCACTTGGCACCATGAGGAACGTTTGTTGGATTTGAAGGAATCAAGGCGTGAGATCATGTCACTTATGCAAAACTTTGTTTCATCTGCTCAACCAAATGGTGGCAGACCAAAAAAAGGTTTCAATCCGAGTGAAACCCTAAATGGTGGGAATCCAATTGAGAGCCCAAAAGCTTGGTTGAAACCGAAATCCTAAACGGTTTCCCAAACCCTAAAGTTAGCCTCTAAACCCTTTCTAATCCGATTTCTAGCATTGTGTTTAATCACTTGATTAAATCACTTCCACATGCTATTAATCCTTCAAATTTGTGTTTGAACATCATTATCCAACCTTGCTAACCTTGAAAAATTGATTGGACCAAGTGATATTGGATTTGGGCTTGATAGCAACCCAAACCCTCTTTAAACCCCAAAATTTAGGCCCATTCGGTTTAGGCCCATTAAGGCCCACGAAATTGGTCACCATTAGCATTGCTTCATGACTAAGTTTTGTACCCCCACTTGGCTGGCCAGATCTGTACAAGAAAGGCCTAGAAGGTTCTTGAAATACAAAGGTAAAAGGCCACCTCACTCTTTCACTCTTACACTCTACCTTGAGAAAAGATCTTGGACTGATTTTTATGAGAAGAAAAGGCCAACACTCAACCTTTCCTTCGGTCATATCACTTCCCATAAATTGTGTAAGAGGCTCTTCAGTCCACTTCCCACGAAAAAGCAACTCTCCTTTACACTTTTCCTTCATAGAACACAAAAGACACTCTCGGACAGTTTTTCTTACCTCTTTTGAATTCCCATTTCGAAGCTTTTGTAAGTGTTTCCTCGCAACGTTTCCTTCATTAAAGTTGTTTCTTTTGGAGTCTAGTTTACGTGGATATCTTATTTGTTCCATTTGGAGATCATTTGATTGGTCAAAAGTTATTTAGAACCCAGAAAGGTCATTCTGGGCGATAAACTGGAGAGTGTGTTATATTTTGGAGTTTTTTACCAAGCTAATGAATAGATCTTGGTCCGAAATTTTTATGGAGTACTGTTAACATGTGTATATGATTATTGGTTGAGGATTTGTTGCATGATTAAAAGTTTTGGTGAAATATTTTCTTAGATCTAGAAACTTAGAAACTGGAAGAGGAAAAACAGTTTCTGTTTTGAGAAAGTTTAAATCTTTTATGGTTTAATATTATTCCAATGGCTTTGATATTTTTATTGGAAGATCCTAAGAATCTTATATACATGTTAGAATGTTATTTTGAAGATATTTGATGTTAGTTTCGAAGATATGAAATTTTATGCATTGAGATATTTGGTTAGGCCAAAGTGATGATGTTCTTGGCTAAATTTATGTTTTGGTTGATGTTTAACCATGTGATCTTGAGTTTGATGCTTGGATATGTTTTAGAACATCTTTTTAAACCATGTGATGTTTTGGTTTGAAGATCACATCTTTATAAGTCATGGATCAAGAGGTTGATCAAAACAAGTTGGAAACAAAATTCTGTTTTGAACTTAGAAGAAAAACCAAAAAGTTCAAGTATGGTTTTGGTGATTTTGATGACTTTTCTTCATGATTCAAAACATGATTATTCTTAGGAATATGTTATGAGTATAGTAGAAGAAAAATTTTGGTTTAATCATGAGTTTTGAGATTTGAAAGAACTACACCAAAAATCAAAGGAAATAGCCTTTGTAAGTTTCGGCCCTATAGAGTTTTAAAGGTTGTGTTTAGTTTTAAATTTTCCTGAATTGATATTTGAGTTTAGGATAAAATTTACATAAGGTATGTAAATTTTGGTGATTTTTGAAGTTATGATGCAAAATCTTTAAGTTAGGGGTAAAATGGTCATTTTCTCACATGTAGAGAGTAAAATGGTAATTTTACTCTAAGTTGATATTTCTCCATATTCCTAATTGTTAGTGATTAAGTTCTAATTTTTAGAAATCACTACTTTCAGTTTCTCGTGATCGCACTTGAGTGTTGTCTCGAAGCGCGAAGATCGAGGTAAGTTAGCTTCTAACTTACCATCAGTTTAATGTGTATGAGTGATAAGTAAGGGAACTAAAGTGTATGTATGCATGTTATCTTATGTGCCATACCAAGTCATTACATATTTATCTGTTACACAGAATTTATTATGTCATGAATTATTCAGATGTTACATCTTATGTCACGTATTGCTATACATTGCAAGTATATCATGTTAAGTTAAGTATGCCATCTGTTACATATATTTCATGTCACGTAATATTCACTGTCACATGTTACGCCATGTTAAGAAATGTTGTCTGTTGTATGGTATGCCATGTTACGAAATGTTGCATTTTACATGTATGCAATGTTCTCTATTACATTTATGTCTCGAAGTGTGTCATGTATGTCTTCTTAGTCATGTCTTGTTATGATACGTCAGGACTTCTGTCTTTTATGTCACGTTCATGTTACGTCACGTTACGAAATGTCATGTATGACAGTTAAGTTATTCATGTCAATCACGACCCTAAGCGCTAGGATGGGGTAATATCCTAGTGGAACTCCTTTGTTCACGCTGGAGTGTCTAAATAGGTGTGAAATTCCCTAGGTTGACGAAGTACAGTCAACAGGTTGCGAATGGGGCCTAATTAGCTGGTCACCGGAGCGCGCCAGGCACTAACGCCGATGGTGCCACACATTATGTTATGTGTGTCCACAGTAAGTGTGGCACAAACAAATAAGTCATGGGGCCACAACAACTGTGGAGCATGAAGTATGGGGCCACAACAACTGTGGAGCATACACTACGTGAGACACAGCAATTGTGACACGTAGAATACGTGGGGCCACAACAACTGTGGAGTACGTATTAACGCACTCACAGCTGGTATAGAAACCTGTGATGTGATGCGGTAATCGGCAGGGACACACGGCTCAAGGGGACCTGTGTAGCACCCATATGGTCACGTTAATGATTAAGTCTATTGAATAAGATTCCAAGTTCAAGTCATATTTCACGTTATGTTATGTTCAAGTTTACGTTCACGCAATCATGGTAATCCCATGAGACAAGAATATGTTTCAAGTTCATGTTATGTTATGTTTACGTTCATGTTATATTCCAAGTTCACATTTATGTTATGTCATGCTCAGGTTCAAGTTATGTTCAAGTTCATGTTCAAATTATGCATGTTCACATTCATGCTATGTTTCAAGTCCATGTTATGTTTCAAGTTCACGTTCATGCTATGTTTCAAGTCCATGTTATGTTTCAAGTCACATTCATGCTAAGCTTCAGTTTCAATTTAAGTTATGCCAGTTATGTTATGTTGTATGTCAAGTTATGCTATAATTACTTATGATTTGATTATGCATTTATGCTTTTACTGCCATGCATGCATCATTAACCTGTGTGGAAGTTTCCTGTTAACTTGCTGAGATTTGTAATCAAATCTCACTGTGGTAGTCCCAACTACCATTCCCCCCGAATGGTAGATCTTATTACAAGATCTGAAGGAGAATCGAGAATCGACCAACTGGAAACGATCGACTAAGCGATGGTGCGACGTAGATGGTAGTACAGTAGTTACCTCAGGTTACTACTTGTATTTGTGGAGTTCAATCTCCAGCACTCTTTTGATCACAACCATATGGACTATTATTGTGATCTCAGTTGTTTAGTACGTCATTATGTATGAAGTATGTTTTAAGTATTTGGGATAATTCGGTTTGGTGCATGGTATTGATAAAGAAAAAAAATCATCTGCTGCGAATATTGCATAATGCTAGATGCATGTTAAGAATATTGCATCTTATATGTCATGAACGGGGGCGTGTAACCTTGTGTTGCATGTCTCGACGCTTCAAATGTCCGTCCGATCCCAAGCGGAATTTGGGGGCGTCACAGCCACCAAGCCAACCCGACCTCCCTTGGCCCCGATCTGCCACCCATGAGAGCACACTCTCTCCCACTCTCTCAAGGCTTCTCCTCCACGGAATGGCCAGATCTGCCACCGTGAGCCACCGTGGCGCCACCTCAACGCCACCACGAGATTCACCGCACCTCCCTTAGCTAAGCCCTAGGCCTAAACCATCACTTTATGTGGTGGGTAACCACTGCACATGATGGACAGTCACTGCGTGTGATTGACCGCCACTGTACATGGCTAGATCCACCATGTTATGCCCCTTGCCATCATCACAAGGCCATCACGAGCCATTCCAAGACCACACCTAGCTATCCAAACACCTAAACAGTCACCGTACGTGAGTTAGCCATCACGTACGACTCTTCCGACATCATCGGCTATGACGGTCAGCAAGCAACGCACGGGTTATCCCGTCGATGGTATAACCCTCTATCCCTAGTAATTATGTTAGATATTGATTAGTTGACTAGGTTGTGGACTGTGCTATTAGTATTTGTGGAGTTGTGGCATTGTGATGAAGTATTGGGCATTCTGTGTAGTGAAGTGTTGGGCTTATCTGTGTTGTATGGAGGTGCATTGTGCCGTGTAGTGTACTGTGATGTGTTGGGTGTAGATGGGAAGTGTTGTGGACTGTGCCATGTAGTGTGATCGGGGAATACGTCCTGTAATGGTGGCACGATGTATGTGGAATGGATACAATGCACACTGAGTGTACTCTGTGTGCATGTGGCATGTTGTATATGTAGGGAGTACAAATGAAATGTACTCCATGTGATATAGTGACGCACCGTATGGCGAATATGCCATAGTAGTGATGTGGCGTGTTGTATATGTGGGGAGTACATGTGGAATGTACTCCATGAGATGGTGAGATACACCATATGGCGTGTATGCCATAGTGGTAATGTGTCGTAGTGTGTATGAAGGGAGTATACGAGGAGTGTACGAGGAGTGTACTCCATGTGAGATAGTGATGTACCATATGGCGTGTATGCAATAGTGGTGATGGAGCGTATGTACAGGGAGTACGAGTGGAACATACTCCATGTGATGGAGTGACGTACCATATGGCAGGTATGCCATAGTAGTGATGTGGTGTGTATGAAGGGAGTATACATGGAGTGTACTCCATGTAGCAGCGACACTCCGTGTGGCGTGTCGTAGAGATAAGGATGATTATGTAATTGATGGGCGTGGAACGTGATGGATAGTGTCGGGAACTGTGGAATAGTGTCCCAAAGTAGTTATGGCATAGCCTGTAGTCTGAGGTGACAAGTGTCACTGCGATGGACTTATGGCTAAAAGTATGTGTGAAGTATCAGAGCAAGTATCAGAGCAAGTATAAGAGTGCGCAGCGGAAGCATGACTGAGGAATGTCACGAAGTGACATGACTACTGACAGTCGTGCTTGTGATGGGTGAAGTAGTGGAATAAGTGTAAGAGTACGCAGCGGAAGCATGACTGGGCAACGTCACGAAGTGACATGGTTATTGGAAGTCATGCTTATGATGGATGAAGTGTTAAAGTGTAGGAATGGCGTAACGGGAACGTGATGAGATGTCACGATGTGACGGGAGTATGTGAGGAACCATACTCGTGATGAGTCAGGAGTTGATGTAGTGGAATGTTAGGTAACACGACAAGGTCACAGTGTAGCTCTGGAGCAATCTCGGGCTATATAACGTGACATGAAACGTAGTTATGAATGGAGTCTTGTCGTGTTAAGTGTTGGGATGAACTGTCAAAAGGGACGGGTAGCGTGAATAGTCATGCTAGCCAGGTTAAGAGAAGATTGGTATCGGAGTATGGCCATTGTCCCTACGAGCAGGCGATCAACATGTTATATACGTTGATCTTAGGTGATAAAGGGGTAAGGTACCTGTGTAACATGGTAAGAGACACGTGCCGGACGGATTCACCATATGTAATGGGTAATCTATCATGAGCATAGTTGCACGGTGCTTAAGCCTCAGAGTTGGCTTAGAGCCATGTGTCTTGTATGGATGGGAATGAGGATTTAGTGTGGGCCAAGATGCATGAAGGTAGTGACGGATGCATCGTTAGGATTGAGATGTGTGATTCCATCGGTCGGAATCATGCGTCGAATGTGGTTCTAAGAAGAGTAAGACGAATGTCCTAGTGTCTTAATCCTAAGGTGAATAAGGGGTTCACTTTAGTGGATAAGCACTCGAGACAAGACTTTGAGTTGGAAGTTATGCTGACCGTAAGTGGTCCTCGAAGGGTTTAACATAGTGAAGGGCACGTAAGTGCACGGGATAGAAGGAGAGTGTTCTAAGTATAGCGTAGTTCTATTTATAGTTTAAGTTACTTATGCCTTAGATAGAGAAAGATGCTAAGGTTATGTGTATGCATGTAGGTTGCCATCTGACAAGCACGTGAATGGACTGAATGACATGCAAGTAGCATGGAGTCCAGGTAAGTGTTACGTTCATACTTTTCTAGAGTTATCAAAGATACAAGAAACGCTTCTCCTTTAAAATGCTCACGAAAAGACTAAAGACGTTTTAAGAAAGAAAATGTTAAATGTTCAAAAGTATAAGTATGTACGGCCCCTCCTTGGCAGCCCCTTTTTACACACCTAAAGTATTAATTGTACGCATGTGAATGGATGACTATACACTGTATCTATTGTATGTATTTTCTACGAAAAATCCATAAACTGATGAAGATGAATGAAAGGCATAAGAGCGGATGCTTTTGTGAATCCTACGAACCGACGCTCTCATGTGCGCCACGAGGTGACGCTCGTGGATGCCATGATTGACGATGTTCAAGGTGACGCTTATAGGATGCCACGGAAGCTGACGGTTAAGCCCATGTATGTTCATAAATGAAGTTTTCCACGAACGAACTGTTAAAGAGAAGATAGAGCTGAAATGAAATTGAAAAAGGAAACGGAAAGACTATTTTCGGGCTTACGCCCCAAACGATATTTTCTCATGAAAAGAAATGTTTTCTCATAAAAAGAAAGGACTGTTAAATGAAAGAACGAACTGAATGAAAGCTTCAGCTCTTTCGAGCTGACGTGAACGAATGAATGAAAAGAAAGAAAGAAAGAAATGAAAGCATGAATGTATGAAGACACGTAACGGCCACATGACATGAATGAAAGGGTACCGATGAATGGGCAGATTGCAATGCTGGGTAAGTAGTGCTGGAAGTGCACCCAGTGCTGCCCCCTATGAAAAGGGGTTCCCAACCCGTGGCCACGGGCAGAATCTGGGTCCAAAGGAAGACCGCTAACCCCAAACACACGGAGCGTAATTGTGTGTACTGGCCTATGAAAGCGATAAGAAAGAATGGATGTACGCACGCACACACGAACGCACGAGTGCACATGTATGCACAAGAGCACGGGCTCTTTAAGAAATGAAGGCACTGACGGGGGAAACGTTTTACGACGAGAAAGCCTTTTTAAGGTAAAACCCCGTACAGCGGCTCTTGAAGAAATGAAGGCACTGACGGGGGACACGTTTTAAATAATGGAAAGCCTTTTAAAAGAGAAGCCCAGTCCAGTGACATTTTCAAACGAACGCACACAAGATACGTAGGCACGCACGTAATAGTATGTACGAATGATGAATGCATGAATGAAAACCTATGTTGTTATATTTTAACCGTATGAAGTAATGCTTACGAGTCTTCGACTCATTTTAGTTTTTATGCATGTCCCTCCCCCACAGGAACTGCACGATCGGGATGGACACAGCCCATGGGGAAGAGCACGGAAGTCTAGGCACGAGTTTTAAACGTACGAAAGGCCTTTTTATCATAAGATTTATGTTTTCCACTGTAACCCTCTTCTATTATCAAAGCATATTTTATTTATAAACGTGGAGTCTCGCACCCTGGGGATGCAAGTGAAAAGTTTTAAACAGGACGGTAATTCCCGTCGTCCTTTTTTAATAAAAATATTTTACAAAAAGTCCCACCACAAGGACGGGCGTTACATTTCCCTTGCCATTTTTCAGATTTGCATGAGTTCTCATTCTCTCCACACAATTCTCCCTAGTTCATTTGAAAGTTTCCTCATTTTCTTGTATTTTCTTTCCAACCAAACAAGAAGGATCCTTGCAAGAGAAGGGATTTTGGCATTACCAAGTATACACTTAACTTACTCTTGGTTAATAGTCGTATATGATTGTGTAAGAATCCTTCCATTGTTTTTGATTTTTTTGTTTGTTATCTCTTGGTTGTTTGTTTGAATATGTTAATATGATTTTGAGTAACTCTAAGGAAGGAATTATATGTTTCAGATTTGTGATGAAATTGCCATGAAAGATGTTTATGAGTTTCAGTTCGAACATGCTTTGGAAGTTTTAGACTTAGCCAAAAATCTACGATTTCATTTCTTAAATTACTATTTTTTTATTTCTATGATATATGTTTGAGGATTGGAACATGTTTATGAGATGTATCTTCATGTTTTTGTGCCTATAAGTTTTGGCCTAACCAAGTTCTCATGGTTCAATGTGTGTATTATGGTATCCCATATGGTTTATGTTATCATGCTGTGAAACAAACATGTTATGCTTGGTTATTTTGTGCATGACATTTCACATGTCATATGTCAAGTATGAGTAAGCATGTTTAAGTCTCATGTCACGTGCATTTGGGGAAAATGTGTTTTCATAGAAGTGTTTTCAAAGAGGTGTTTTCAAAGATGTTTTCAGAAAAATGTTTTCAAAGAAAAAATTTTATCACGACCCCAAGTGCTAGTGGAACTCCTCTCTCCACTCTGGAGTGCTTAAGAATGGAGTGGTAATCCCTGGGTCGACAAAGTACAATTGACGAGCCTCGAGTGGGTTCTTTTCAAAGGATGACAGAGCAAGGAAGCGCCTAATGCTAGTGGGGCGCATAAGGCATGTAACCCAACGAAGTAAGGTCAAGTTAATATGACTTTCTGTTTATGACTATTCATCACGGTGTACGGACAGTTGATGGTGTGGCAACTAGCAGGAACACGCGGTGCAAGGAGGGGAGCCATGTTGTGTCCACCCTATGAACAAGACTAAGAGTTCATAAGACAAGGATCACTTGATGAAAATCTCATGATATGATATGGATCACTCGATGCAAATCTTGTGATATGTTCTGATAAGACAAGTTCTGAATAAGTTCACGTGAATAAGAAAAAGTTATGAAGTTTTTATGAAAAGCTTAAGTCTCTGTTATAAGTCTTTTGAAAATGATCAAATGCATAAGTCAATTTCTAGTCAAAGACATAAGTGAAGTACATGTCCATGCACGTATTACATGATATACCTTTTGTATGTTTGTGTTAAGTGTGGTATGTTGCGTGATTACTTGCTGAGATTTCTTGAAATCTCATTGTAGTAGTTTCCACTACCATTCCCCAACCGAATGGTAGAAGTTGTGACAGATACCCAGGAAACATGAACTCAGATGGTTCCCTAATAGAGGATGAGTACACTGTTCAGGCTCGTGAAGACTACACTATTGAAGCATTAATTCATACGGCTGAGCTTCTTTGAGAGATCTTACATAGTATTAGCGAGATCAAGATTGTTGCTACAATCTATCAACCCTCTATGAATTTGAAGTTTTGGTGGAATATGGACCAGTTGTCTACACATTTAGAGTGAACCTCTAAGGCCTCGGCTAACGCAAAGGCAATAGCAAAGGAATTAGGTCTGTTACCGACCTAGCCTCAACAATCCCATGGGGTCTTTCAATGTCTATCTTCCGATGGGATGATGGTTATGAAGAGTACAGGAGTTTAAGTATTTTGAAAGAAAAAAAAAAGGCAAAAGTACTTATGGTCAACTTTTGTGGATTTATGTTGTTTTTGAGAAAATCCCGTGTTTTGGGAATTTTAAACTATGCTTTATGCTTTTGGGATATTATGCCTTTTTGGCTCAGGTTTACGTTTGGACAATGTTTGGGGTTATATTATTAGTATGGTGCCATGTGCTTTGCAATTGCTTATTGTGTTGCTTAGTTTATTCGACTTTTATTAACTTTCTGCTGCTATGCTATTGTATCCAGCTAGTGTACTTAGGTGCATAGCATATTATCTGTCATGTACGAGGGGTGTGTAGCCTTATGTTACATGTCCTGCCATCTCAGTTACCGTCCAATCCCAAGCGTAGGCTGCGGGCACCACACCATGATTGAGTGTTTATTCATTATTCTTAATGCTTGCAATTTTCTACATAATTATTG
Organism: Juglans regia; assembly: GCF_001411555.2. Taxonomy (NCBI): domain Eukaryota; kingdom Viridiplantae; phylum Streptophyta; class Magnoliopsida; order Fagales; family Juglandaceae; genus Juglans; species Juglans regia. The sequence goes on from NC_049903.1 coordinate 23,065,641, forward strand.
TTCAATCTATTGAATCGCAATGAGACCGAGAGGTGATTTGTGATTGGAGCTCTAGGATAAAGCACCATTAGTTGAGTGAAAGTAGAGATACTTTACCGAGATTAGTGTGATTTTCAAGAACAATCTAAAGAACTTAATGTGTCTTCAATTATTTAAACTTAAGAGTTATTAATTGGAGATATTTTTAGTATTATTCAAGAGAAAATATTGAATAGTTAAGGGATTTTTATCATCAACTTAGGATAATTGCAATTCTATAACAAAGAAGAATAAATTGTATGGGATTCGCTAGGTGAAATCAAACGCTCTAGATCTATTCTTATTATCTTTAAAATTTTAATTTTAATGCACTTTTCTTCAATTTAATTTAGATAATCTATTCTTTATATTTTGGTTTTCCAAATAGTAATTAATTTAGTAAATTGCAATATTCAATAGTAGAATTAATCTCTATGGGTTCGATATCCATTTTCTTTAAAATACTTTACTACTTGTTATGATTCTGTGCACTTGCAGATATTTTCAGCACAACTAGCTTTTGGCGCCATTGCTGGGGATTGATTATTTGTTATTGGTATTGCTACTAGCTAGATTGTTACTAATTTGGATTTTATTTTATTTTACTTTTAAAAGTTGTTTAAATAGACCTCAGTTTTACTTTTCTTCTATTTCTATTTCAGGATTTAGAAGTGTATGTCCCAATCTAAACCATTAGAGCCTACACTTTTCGATTCCGAGATTGAAAGAACTTTGTGTAGGATCAATAAAAAGAAGAAGCAAGAGGCTACCGCATCTGCATTCACCATGGCCGATCAAGAGAATAGGGCTTTGAGGGACTCTGATATGCCCTTGATTAATGGGGCTACATCTAGCATAAGGAGGCTGGCTATACAAGCTAATAATTTTGAGATTAAGCTGGCTATAATTCAAATGATACAGCAAACTATTTAGTTTGTGGGGCTGTCATAGGAGGATCCTAATATTCATATCGCAAATTTTCTAGTGCTTTGCGACACCTTCAAGCACAATGGAATGACGAATGATGTTATTCGTTTGAGACTTTTCCCTTTTTCACTCAAACGAAAAGCGAAAGCCTGGCTAAATTCTCAACCACCTGGTGTCATTACTACCTGGGAGGAGTTAGCACCAAATGTTTTGGCAATTCCTTTGGCCAAGACAACAAAGCTAAGAAATGATATTACCACATTCCCTCAATTTGAGAATGAATATTTGTATGAAGTACGTGAGAGGTACAAAGATTTATTGCGAAAGTATCCTCATCATGACCTTCCGGCATGGCTTCAAGTCCAAACATTCTACAATGGTTTTGGAGCTACAAACAGGTCCATGGTTGATGCAGCAGCTGGAAAAGCTTTAATGACTATAACTCATGAAGCAGCTTATGAACTTTTGGAGCAATTGGCATGCAACAACTATCAATGGCCTTCGGAGAGAGCAATGCCAAGAAAGACGGCTGGAGTTTTTGAACTTAGTTCTACTACCATATTTGTAATGCCCCATTCCCAGAGGTCTGGAGAGTTAGCCCTTAATATTTAAAAACTCACAGTTCATCAATATATTTATAGACTCCAAAATATAAAATCATTAGAATACTACAAAATCTCTTAATAAAATATGACACTTTTCAGAAATCTTCTATGAGTAATCACCATGCTTAAATAATCATCTCACTGATGCTCCATAATCCTGATCCTTAGCTGGACTATTCAAAATCATCTGAAAAATATATGGAGATAAGGGCTGAGTTATCAACAACTCAGTAAGCAAATGACATATACTAGTGTGTAAACATGAGCATTTACCGAGATTAGAATACAAAACAAAATATTTTCATTTTCAAAGGACGGAAGCAAAACATATGATCAAAATATCAGAGCGAAGATTTAGAAATAATTTCATTCAAAAATATTCTTTGGCATAGCAGAAATGATGATCATCATCATCAGAACAGAGGCCATGTATAACCCCCGTGGTAGGCTTGTGCACCTGTGGATAGCCAAGCAGAACATAAATCACTCTATCACCAAGGTGTGCACTCAAAACAGAGACCACTATTATAACCCGTGGTAGGGCCGTATCCACTATTATTACCCATGGTTGGGCCGTATCCACTATTGTAACCCGTGGTTGGGTCATATGCCACTATTATCACCCGTGGCAGGGCCATAACTGAACAGAGTGGAAATATAATCAAATTCAGAATCAGAGAGTCATGCGAAAGGTTTTCAGAAATCACGTATTATCCAAACAGAGTACTGAACAAAATCTTCAGAACAGAACAAAATCATATCACAGCATAATTTATGCACAAATTTCATATTCACTCTCTTTTTCAAAGTTCAGAAACAGAATATAAAAGATAAGCTCATGTTTACACCAGTCATGATAGAAAATACTTTTTTCTTAAAACAGAATCTCATGAGTAATGTAGAACAAATAACTGAGGTAGTTCAAATTTCTTTTCAAAATCAAATATGTATATTTTCCAAAAATAACCTCAGCTCATTTTATTTTAATGCAAAGTCTAGTATGAACCCTGCTTACCTGGACTTCTTAACTTTTTAGAATTTTTCTCAAAATGTCGAGAATAATTAACAATCGTCACCTATAAAATAATCAAGTAGTTCCCGTAAATTTCCAATCAACCACTTATTTCGATATTTAATCCTAAACTTCTAAAAATAACTTATTTAATTCCTCAAAACCTAAAATCCTCATAATTCTCAAATATCGTCACATTTCTCAATTCATCTATGCCCAAATAATTAGTCCGACTAAAACACAAAATCTAACTTATTTGCTAATGAAATCAAATTATAAGATTTAATACTAGCTAATATATTTATACCAAAATATCTTAAAAATTAAACAAATACAACTGAGATTCATTTTGGTAATTAACTTAATCATATTTTAAGCTCATATATTTAGTAAATTAACTTCTATCTGTAAATATGAATTCTTATACTGCAAATAAAAACCCACGCATAGCAGATGATAAAAACATAATCGGTACATACCCAATCAAGGGAATTTTGGGAAAGAAAACTCATAACTCTTTGAGAAAATAACCTAGGATCAAACTTTACGTGATAGGGGCCATGCATACCGAAACTATGTGCAGCGGTGGCTTGGGTGGAAGTCTACGGCTGCACAGCTGGGGGCAGTGGCAGATCACGATGGTGGGGCACTGAGAGAGAGAGAGAGAGCAATACAGTGAGGGAAACAGAGAGAGAGAGGTTACGGGATGAGCAGACCGAGCGTGAGATAGAAAACAAAGAGGGAGATTACTGTGCGGCGAAGGTGGTATGAGGCGGACCTGGGGTGACGAAAAATCTCGCCGGCGTTTTCTGGGGCCGCAACATGAAGGAGCTCTCGGTGGGCAGTTGTCATAGTGGCTTAAGGTAGGTGGAACAGATCCTCTGTTTCGGGAGTGAGGAACAGAGGTTTTTGCGAGATGGCTAATGGTGGATTTCGACGTGCGTGGGTGAGTCTCTCGTTGTGCGAAACTTGGGCTCGGCGTCTCACGTGGTTCAACCTGTGGTGATGATCTTCCTCTGCTGGTCGTGGGTGGTGCACTGCATAAGCGCACGGTGGGGGCGGCTGAGTATCCTTTGTGAAGTGACTCTCGGTACGTGGTGTAGGTTGCGGCTTACAGTTTCTACAAGGTGGTGCTCACGTCGTATGGCAAACGGACAGAGGACTCATGTAGGTCTGGACAAGGAGATTGATGGTGCCAGTTCCACGGTAGTCCCATGGTTGACACAAAGAGATGCGGCTGCTGGGCTTCACGTAACGTGCAACGCTGGAGGATGAGGGATGGAGGGACGTGATCGAAACGGACGATGGTTGTGGATGGAGGTTCTGTGCGTCAGTGGGTGGAGACTGCCGTGGGAGTTTTTGCGACAGCTAAAGGCTTTGTAAACTAACATGCAGGTGCGTATATATATATATATATATATATATATGTATTTATTGGCGATGGAGAAACCCTAGAGAAAAGGGAGTAACATGCATGCGGATGGAAAAGAGTCGTGCGGGTGAGGAACTGTTCATAAACCGAAAGTTTTTCCAAGGTTAAAATAAACGGCCAAGATCTCCAAATAAAAAGAAAATCACTACTCAAGTCCGTAATATAAAAACGTAAAACATCAAGCTCAAATAAATAAATAAATAAATAAATAAAATCTATAGTCCAACTATACAAATTTTGGGTCCGGGAGTTACAACATTGGTAGCACAAATGGCAACATTATATAAACAACTTGGTAAGATGAATGTTAATACTATTCAAACTAATGTTGTGTGTGATTATTGTGTAGGAAATCACTCAAGTATTGATTGCCAAGTGGGGAATCCTTTTGCTCAACAAAATTCCGAACAAGCTAATTACGTATCCAATTTTCAACGTAAAAGCAATCCTTATTCAAACACGTTCAATCCCGAATGGAGAAATCACCCCAATTTATCATGGAGCAACAATCAATGGGTAGTTAGACCACCTCAAAATTTTCCACAGCAAGAAAAGAAACCGACACTTGAGGAAATGTTCATGCAATACATGCAAAGACAGATTTGGCAATCCAAAACAATTCAACTTTGATTCGTAACCTTGAGGCTTACATTGGTCAGCTTTCAAACATTCTTATAGAGAGGACAGCAGGAACTTTGCCGAGCAATACCGTTACCAATCCTAAGGAACATGTCAAAGCAATAGCATTGAGAAGTGGGAGGACAATTGAGCAGCCACAAACAACAAGTACCAAGCAAGATAAGGCTGGAAATCATGTGGAGTCCAAGTCAAAGATGGAGGAATTGGAAGTGGCCGACCAACAAGCTGGAAATTCTAAGGAGAATAAAGAAGTTTCAAAACCCACAAATTCCAAGGTGGTTACATTTGAATCTAATTCTCGTTCAATTTATGATCCACTAGTTTCTTTTCCTCAAAGACTTGAAAAGAATAAGATTGATAATTAATTCTCAAAATTTCGTAGTATTTTTAAGCAATTGCATATTAATATTTCTCTTATTGAAGCTTTAGAGCAAATGCCTAAATATGTTATGATTTTTAAGGATATTTTATCAAAAAAGCGGAAGTTGGAAGAGTTTGAGATGATAATGTTAACCGAAGAGAGAAGTTCAATTTTTCAAAAGAAGTTGCTCCTAAATTGAAAGATCCAGGGAGTTTTACAATTCCTTGCACTATAGGAAGTTCTTATTTTGATAAAGATTTATGTGATTTAGGAGCAAGTATTAATCTTATGCCTCTTTCGGTTTTCAGGAAGTTAGGTCTTACAGAAGCAAAGCCTACCACGGCCGCTTTACAATTGGCAGACAGGTCTATCAAGCACCGAAGAGGACTCATTGAAGACGTTTTGGTAAAGGTGGACAAGTTTATTTTTTCAACTGATTTTATTGTGCTTATGGAGGAGGATGAGGATATACCTTTAATTTTGGGGATACCTTTAATTTTGGGGCGACCTTTTCTTGCTACGAGGAGAACTTTAATTGATGTCCAACAAAGAGAAACTCATTTTAAGGGTCTGGAAGGAGGAGGTTACTTTTGACATATTTAAATCTATGGAATTTCCTTCCAAGGTACATTCATGTTTTCAAATAAGCGACCGAGACGTGGTCATGGCCAACGAGACTTATGGAGCTGAATTTCCAAAGCTACCACTTGAGAAACCACCCAAGCTTGAACTCAAAGCATTTCAATCAAATTTAAGGAATGAAGAGGCCAGGGAGATCTCCAAGGGGTACACAACTGCACCTTCTAGGAAATTATTCAATTGGAAGAACAAGAATTAGGGGAGCATCTCTTACCTTCTATGATTCTCTTCTTTAGTTTTTCTTCCTTTTTCCCTGGCAACGTCGCCAAAAACTTATTTGCATAAAAATATATCTATAAATGCACAGAATCATGACAAGTAGTAAAGTGTTTTAAAGAAAACAGATATCAAACCCATAGGGAATAATTATGCTATTGAGTATTGAAATTGACTAAATTAATTACTATTTGGAAAACTAAAATTTGAATAATGGTTTACTAAACTGAAGAAAAGAACATTAAAATTAAGATTTTAAAAGAATAAGAATAGATCTAGAGAGTTTGACTTCACCTAGCAAATCTCACACAGTTTATTATTCTTCCTTGTTATAGAATCTCAATTATCCCAAGTTGATGATAAAAATCCCTTAACTATTCAATATTTTCTCTCGAACAATATCAAAAATATCTCCAACTAATAACTCCATATCTATATGTGAATTTAACTCCAAATATTCAATAAGAATATAACTCCATATCTCTATGTGAATTTACCCTTTTTCTCTCTACGGGTGAATAGGGTTTCCATTTTTTGCAGCAAGGTTTTGGTCTCCTTAAGAGGCTGCATGGCAACTCCTAATGGTGGCACAGGTAGGCTGTGGCGCCCCCGACCCCCATGTAAGGAAACACGGGAATCGAGACGCCGGGATAATGACAACACGGTCACGCATCCCAACGAAAGTGCCAAGTGTGTGTACATACGACAGTGTACAATAACAACGCAGCGGATAATTAAGTCTACTAAGTACCAGAATTTAAATACAATCTAAATATCAGTAAAAGGGTTTAAAAAGTTATACAGTCATCCCAAAATAAAGTTTAATACAATAAAATAAGATAACTAAGCCAGTGATCCCAGATCACTCTTCGGGCGGAGCCGTCTCCTTAGGCTCGCCCTCCTCCTCCTCATCTGCATCAAAATCTGCGTTATCACAGAATGGTACCGCAGGTAAGTATAACCCAAATAATTCTCAGGAATAAAATGCATTTAATGCAACCAACATGCATGCATATGATGAAATATGCATTTTCCTCAAAACATCATTTTCCCCGAAAATGATAATTTTCCAACACACGCCAAAATCCCATTTTGCCCAAAAATAATCCGTAAAACATTTTCTCAGAAAATGATTTACACAAAATCCAACTCACACTATTTTTCCAGAAAATAGCCAATTAATCCGTTATTACCCTATGCACCATGGCGTCCCCTAGGGACCATCCGCACGTCCTGGCTTTGTAGCGATGCCCGGTTCCGTGCCCAGGGCGTTCATGGCCGAGCACCCACTACGCAACGAGCGATGCCCAGTTCCGCGCCCAGCGCGTACATGGCCAGACATCCTCTAGTCCCCGCCAGCAGAAGGACCACGGAGTCGGCACGAATCTCTCATCCGATCCCATTGTCGTCCGGCGACAATCCAGGGGACGTTACTCAGTATATTCCGCTCCCGAGTAACCAGAGGAGCTCCACCGAGATAATGCCCCATCTCGGCTTGGGTTCGTGATACGCACGCACCCAAATTCCATTCTCACATGAAAACCCAGTTTTCATAAACACATGAACATGAATGCAATACACGAAAACCCAGTTTCCCTTACAAACATGATCATGCGTGCAAAATGCAATGTACATGAACCACACTATATCCAAACCAACAATTACCAACCTAATCAATCACACAAACAACTCCAATCACCAATCCATCCGACCCCCGCACTCCTCGGACTCAGTCCGGCAAAACCAATCAACAGTTCAAATACAGTGAAGTGTGTTAGTGTAAAAATACATTAAATTCACAAGAATTCTTTGGAGAAATACTTACAGTGCTATATAACAATTTCCGAAAGATCACGAAGCTGCCAGAAGTGGAAAAACAACTGTAGGATAGTGTAAAATACACTGTGGCTATGGGTCACAGATACCCACTTTTCAACAGAGACAAACGAGGACCCAAAATTGATAGGGTAGAGCCTAGGGAGGTCGGTGAAGCTAGTGGTGGTGAAGGTTGGCCGTGGGTGGCGGCGCAATGGGCGGTAGAAGACCAAAATACCCAAATCGAAAATGTGGATGGTGGAGCTTCACCGGTGATGGATCGGAGGTGGGGTTGGGTCCAATGGGTTGCCAAGAGGTCGAGGATGAAGTGGTGTGGAGATGGTGGCCAATGGTGGTGTGATGGCGGCGCTGGAGCGAAAGTGACGCCGCGGCTTTGAAGGGCTACTGGTGGTTAACGGCGGCGCAAATGGAGGTGAGGTTGGTGGGGTGAGGTCACCGGCGGCAAGGGAGGCCAACGGGCTGGGCGGTGACGGCCACCGCCGGCTCATGGCGGCACTGGGCGGTGAAGGAAGATCGGACGGAGAGAAAGGGAGGGGCTGGGCGTCGCGCTGGAGAGCCTGGGGAAAGAAAGAAAAAAGAAAGAAAAGAAAGAAGAAAAAGAAAAAAGGAAGAAAAAGAAAAGAGGAAAGAGAAAATGTAGGGAAAGAAATGAGGTCCAATCCTCATCTTGGGTTACAAAAATGATCCAACGGAAACGATTTCAAAACCACAAGTTAAATAAAATAATTTAAACGTAATGGTAAAGTCAAATTGAAATAATTAAATCCCACAATAATTAATTAAATATGAAAAGTAATTTAAATGCACAACAATAAATAAATATTAAGAAAGCACATAAAAATTAATTTTCACCAAATTAAAAATCCTAAAAATAACCCAATTAAAAATCTAATAATTTTAAAATAAGAGAATAAATTTTGAATCCATAAAAATAATTCCTTCAGTAAAAATACATTAAAATACGGGGTGTTACATCGGCCTTCCTTTGCTGACTTGTTGGCTGCTGTCCCGCAGCCCATCCCTGAGATGGTGTTGTCACCCCAAGCCCCGAAGATGGCTGACGGTGAGGTCTTCTTCCAGCTTTCCACATATGAGATTGAATGCTCTGCCAAACCTTTCAAATACTCTGTGGTCCTCAAGTTTTTGAAACAATGCCCTTCACTGGACACTGTGCAAGCGTTCATTCATAGCCACTGGGGCCTTTCGGCTATACTAGTGGTCTCCTCCATGTGGCATCCTAGTAACGTTTTAGTACAAATGGCTAATGAAGTTGATTTTTCTAAAGCCTTATCGAGGGATGTTTGTGAAATCAATGGCAATTTTTATCATGCCTTTCGCTGGTCTCCAGAATTTAATGAGGATGAAGAACCATTGAGGGTGCCGGTATGGCTTTCCCTACTGGGTCTCCTTCCCAACTTCTACCGCGAAGCTTTTTGAAAATACGCATAGCGCCTATTGGGAAGTTCATATGTCGAGATAATTTGACTCGATGTGCTACGAGAATGGATGGAGCACGCTTGTGCTTGGAAGTGGATGCAGCAAAAGCACCTTTGACTCACTTTTGGAAAGCGGCTCCGGGTTTGCCTACTAGTTGCAAACAAGAAATCGTTTATGAGACACTTCCTGCTTATTGTGCTCCACGCAACATGCAGGGTCATAATTCACGGACATGTAGAATTGGAAAATCTAAGAGGGTAGGTTTGGTTAGGAAGAAAGGTCATCAAGAGGCAGTCAAGGCTATTGCAGAACCTAGGGCAGAATCGGTGCAACATGTATCTGTTATTGCGGATAAGTCTGATCCCATTGTGGAAGAAACAAAGGTGACTGGATTGGAAATATAGGGTGTCATGGTAGAAGAGGTCCTGACTTCGTCTGATGTTGTTCTTCCATCTGAGTGAGTGGGTGGTGCATTGGTATTCCCTAAGAAAGAAGTCAATTCAGTTTTGTTGTTAACAGAGGGTGACGTTGTTGTACCAGTGGGTGACGTTGCTCCTCAAGGTGATAACATGATTACTACCAAAACAAAGGGTGGCATGGTAATTGAATTAGAAAAAGCTCTACCAGTTTATGATGAGAATGCTACGGGTGCTACAAAGGGGAAATCTCAATGGTTGGTTGGGCACAGAAGACTCTTGAAATCCCAATGATTTTGCCAAGTGAGGGGGTGGAGCCGTTTGTGGTGCGGGATATGCTCGTGGTGCAGAACGAACCGCTTGGTGAAGAGGAGCCTGCAGAGGTTTCTGTTGAGGAGATGCTTGCGTTGGAGAATATTGTTTTGGAACCTGAACCAGATATCCAATCAGAGTTTTTCCCGCAGGATAAAGAGTGCCTTACTGATGAGTGTACGAAAGTGCACTCCAAATACCTTATTATTGGACTAAAATGCTAAAATATGAATAGAAATTATATGAATTAATGTGTATTCTTGAATTGAGTTTCTATTTACTTTAGAATACTCCTGAGCAGATTTTTATATTTAATTTCAGAGTCTATAAAAGAGCAAGTCCAAACCTAATCAAACTCAAAGGACTTTCAAGTGGGAAAGACGTTGGAACAACCTAAGAACTTTCAAGATGTGTAGGACTCTTCAAATAAGGATAATGATGGGGTTTGAGAGTAATTCGGATCAAGAGAAATAGTCAGTCCTAAATTTGCTAGAAGATAACACGTACATATTTTAGTATTTTGATCATAACTTTCGGATCAAATATCGGATTGATGCGATTCTTGATGCATTGGAACGCTATCTTAAAGGATTACAAATTTGTCTGAGTAAGGATTTCTAAATTCAAACTCCAGAAGCATATACATGGCTTCCAGGATGAGTCCTAAAATTTAGGCAATTTTGTACGAGGGAATATGAAAGACATTAAGGTTTCTTTCCTACCCTATATAAGCATTTCATTAGCACGAAGTTGGAATCTTTTTGGAGAGGAATAGGCACAGTTCTGGAGAATAGAAAAATTCCATTTTTATTATCTAGTTCTTCAATGGAGAACTAAATCTTGGGTAAAGCCTAGGGTGGAAATTGATTGGTGAAAATACTTTGACTTTATTTCAATTTATATGTTAAGCTTTATTGTTTAAGATTCTAGGATTCAATTATCCATTTGTGTTGGATATTATAAGTTTCAGGCATTTATATTAAATCTTGCTATGGTTTGATTTTGTTGAGTTATAGGATTATGAATATATGATTGTAACTTAAACAAGCTTTTCATTCCTTTGTTTATGAACATAGGGTCATTTTTAGATCTGATATTCATTTTTACATATGAAAACCGTGGTTTGTAAAGGCGGAATAGATTATAGAATTAAATTTGAGAAAGTAGATGAATATAATGTCATATCTTCCAATTAGGAATTTGGTGCTATAATTTTTAATTATGTATATCGTTTGAATTGAAAAAGTCATACTTTTGGATCTGGTTGATAGAAGCCCAAAGCTTTACTTGCCTTCTTATCCATGCCCTAATCTCATTTTAATTACGTGCTTTAGGTAGAATTTTCAGATTCTTGTCATATCATAATTTTATCTTTTCTTTTAAGCTTGTGTTTTGTTGTCTTTCTTCCAACTCCCTGTGGATCGATATCATGAACTATACTATAACACCATGTACTAGATTGGGCGTAATCACATACAGAGTCTGAGGCCAATGAAGGTAAGAAGAAATATAAGAAAAATATGTTTGTTAAAATGCGAAGTTCATCTCGGGTTCATGCTCGACTTTCAAACCCTGTTTAATGATTGATTCCATTTTTGAATGGAATACTCGAGGGATTGGGACCTCCGGGAGTAGAGTAAAGAAGCTGATTGGTATGTTGAAACCGAAAGTCGTTGCTCTTTTAGAACCTTTTCATAATTTAGAGGAACCTCGTAAATTGGAGTGATGTTTGAATTTTGATAGTGTCATTTCTAATGAGGAAGATGGGGGAGAAATCTAGATTTTTTGGAATAGTACTTATGTGGTGCATGTGGTTCAGAAGGAAATGCAATTTATTTCTATGTTAGTAGGTGAAGGAGTCGAGATGTTCTTGCTCACTGTGGTTTATGCTAAATGTACCATGGCGGAGAGGCAACACCTTTGGGATGATCTCAACTCTCAAAATCTGGGATCATACCCTTGTGTGTTTGTTGGTGATTTTAATATTATTCGTAGTGATTCGGAAAGGAGGCGAGGTAGGCCTTAGCCTAGTATGGCTATGGAGGTGTTTAATAATTGGATTCATAAAGGGGGTCTGATGGAAATGGCTACGAAAGGAAGTATGTTTACATGGTGTAATGGGCAATCGGGGCTTGCGCATTCCTTGGCATGTCTTGATCATGCTCTCATGGATAGTTCCTCCCTTGCATTGTTTCCTAGTGCTAATTGTTCTATTTTTATTATTTTGAGATAAAGATTTTTATTATTTTTAATTATTTTATTTTATAATGAGTATGCTTTCTTTTAAAATGTGATTTATTTAAATAAATCAAGGGTATGATTTTAAGACCTTACAATATTTTCCTTAAACTCTCTAATTTTACTCATTCAAGAAATGACCCAATTATTCTCTACCATTAGATTGGTAGGTGAAAAGTAGCTTTGAGGTGGATAGATCTCCACCATCCATTTGCTTCCTTGTGATTGAAGAAGGGAACAAAGACCAAAATGTCCTTGCCCTTTCTCCAAGTCTACGGCTAAGGCAACCAAAAAGGGAAAAAAGACAATTCAATCCCTTAGTCTTCCCCTTACCCGTCAGTCTCCACTCAAGTAACAAACAAAAAAAACAAAATTCCATCTTCCTCTCCAAGCAACCAAGCTGACGCCACCACCCTCTCTTATTCTCCTCTCTTCTCATCTTCAAGAAACCAAGCTCTTCTCATCTCCTTCAAGCTTTGTGACTCTATAGCAAGGGAAAAAGAAAAATATTTCTCTTCATCCTCATCAAGCCGTGCGAGAACTCCCTCCATACCCAATTTCAGTTTTGACTCAAAGCTTGGAACCAAAGCTTGATTTCATCCTCTAAAGGGTGAAATCTTGAAGGTAATAGACTTTTGGTTTATTCCCTAGTATGATTTACATGTGGGTTTCGAGTTTCACCATTTTTCTTACCTATGATGTTTCAGTTTTGGGATTTATAACAGTGCTATCATTTAGCTCTTCATCCACATGGCTATACCACTATTTGGTCTTCCACTTGTGTTTTGAAAGAGGCTAAGAGCTTAAGGTAAAAACCCTAATTTGACTCATTTGTTTTTAATGTGATTTTGGAAGCCAACTAAGTTGTTTTAGCTTGTGTTTTGGTGTAGTTAAATTCCTATGTTGCAAATAAATATGTATGCTCTATTTTGGCCCAAACCGAATATGTGAAGTAGTTTTGCTATGTATTTTCCTATATTTCAAAAATGCTATGTTGCTATTAAACTTGGTTTAATCATAGATGATTATTAAAGTGATTTTAGTTTATATATGTTGGTACAATGTGTCTTGTGTTGAGGCTGGTTTGTAATCTAGTTTTAGGATGCTAGAGGTTCAGTTTAGAGGTTTTGCTTGGATTTTGTAATTTTATATCTTGCTTTTAAAGGGTATTAAGTGAGTAAAGCATAAGTGTAAGTGTTTAAAGGTTTTAAAGTTTATTAAATGGGTAACCTTGTTATATTTTATGCTATGTTTAATTTTAATGGGATATGCTAGTTTAACTATTTAACATTGTTTGTGTGATTAGATTATAGCATAGCTAGTTTAGGTATAAGAGATTAATTGTGCATGATATATATTACGATATGTAAAGCTGTCCAAGTACCCCTAAGCCCATGCCATGCCATGCCTTGTCTTGATGTAAAAATAGCCCATTTATGTTGTCCCTCGTTTGGTTAAATTGTACCTAACCCAAGAGTCCATAATGTTGTTAAGCTAACATTTTATCACAAGGGACCGCAAGTTGATTTAAAGGGCATGTTTCCTAAGCTTGTTTAGCCTACTTGAGATGCTTAAATCTATTTTAAAGCCCATTGTTGAGAATTTCCATTTTTTATCTCCTAATGTCCATATCCCAAAGTGAGCTTGAACCAAAGAGACCTTGCTTGAAGCCTATGAATTCTTAATTACTTTTCATGTAAGCTTTTAAAATAGCCTTTCTATGGACAGCTAGCATGTCTTAATATCTAATTTATTGCTGTTGTAAGTTGAGGTGTGGAGAAGTCATCGGGTTAATGCTAAGCATAAAAGGGACGTCAGATTGTAATATCATGTCTTTCTCTTTTAAAGGGAGGGTTAAAGAATATTGTATGAGTATTAACACGATTATGCTATTTATTGGAATAGGACCTATATTAACATTGGAAGTATCGAGGAGCATAAAGATAAGTAGCTATGACCATGCTTCTTACACCAAGTTCTCTTAATGAAAGAATGTCTCTCTCTCTCTCTTCAAATATTCTTCTAAAGAAATAGTACATGTATAGATTATGTACAAGCCTTTCTTGGTCGCCCTTGTTAGGCATCCTATCGATTATAATTGTGCGTATGTGTATAAGGTAATACATGCACGAAGGATCTAAATCATGAGATTTTCATACATGCTCTCTCAAGAAACTTATTGATTATTCCTATATGTAGTATAGCATGAAAATGTATCTTGTTCATATAAATGCATGTGCATCGGATTAAGAAAGATGATGAAAATGTTTTAATTGCAAAGGAAAGGAAAGGAATGTCTCGTGCCTTATGCTTTAAGCGATGCTTTAAATGCTATGAAGACAGCGTTTTAAAATGTCCCTATGAACTAATGTTAAAATGTCTGTATGAACTGGTGCATTATGGATGCCATGAAAGATGATGTTTAAGCTCATGCTTCTAAATGATGTTTTTCCATGAATGAACTGCTAAATGAAAAGGACTGAAAAGAAAGGAAAACAAACAGGTATGTACGTAGCGATTCCACCCTTTCCAGGGCAGGGTTGTTACACTAGCGGGGAATACACGGTGCATAAGGGAACCGTGAGGTATCCATTCATTAGTTAAGAAAGGCCTCGAGCTCAAAGCTATGTTATATGATCAAGAACTGAGCTCACAAGTATGTTTAAGGAACAAGTATGAAATGAAGAAAGAATGTTTATGAAAGAAAGGTTATGAAAGTCATGTTTTATACGATGTCTTATTGAAAGGTTAAGTGCATAAGTAAAGTCTCATGTCCATTGTTAAGTTTGCTTACATATGCTGCTTATGATATCTGTTACAAGTTATTTGGTTACTTACTGAGATTTCTCAAAATCTCACTGTTGTATTTTCTACTATCATTCTCCTACTCATAATGATAGAAGCTGTGACAGGTTTAGTAAATGCAAATGATGAAGCGCAAGAGGATAGCACCTCCTTCGGAGAGGATTGTGTCTAAAATGGTCATAAACTTGTCTGAGCCTTCCATTTTGGATCATCTCGAGTTGATTGACCAAGTAATCACTGAGATACTTCAGGACATAGAAAAGTTTAGAAGATCCCACAATAGGGACAAGGACAAGGCTTTAGAGAAGCGAATGAAGCCCGAATCTCTCTGAAGTTCAAGATCAATGTGATGGGACCACTTTTGAGAAATGACTTTTTGTTAAGTTAGATGTTTTGGTCCCATGTTTTGGGAGTCTCTTTTGAAAACTTAATTACTTTTAATGACTCTTATGGATTATGAATTTGGAATTTTATGTTCTTCGGTACCATGACTATTGTTTTATTATTTGACAAAGTTGACTTTCTGTTGCGATATATTGCATACTGCTAGTTATCATTAGGTGCATTGCATCTTATCTGTCATGTATGAGGGGTAGGTAATGATGAGGACATCTTTTTATTACTGTTATTTTGGTTATTTTTACTTATGTTTTCTTTATTTTAATGGGCTTGGGCTTGGGCTTTAGCCCATAACCTTTTTAAGGTTTACTTGGGTTTTGTTATTTTCCTATTTAAATACTTGTAATGAAATACTGAATGTTAGTTGTTGAAGAATTAAGAATTGTGCACTTGTGCAGCCGCCTCCTTCCAATCTCCATTTCTCTTGCTTTCGTCTTCTTCTCTTCTCCCTCTAGTTCTTCTTCTCTTCTCTTTCTGGTTCTTTCTTCTCTATTTGCTATTATTCTACTTCTATTTCTATTCTCATTTCTATCCTACATCAGGTAACCTTGTGTTGCATATCCTGGCATTTCAGTTTACCCCAAATCCCGAGCGAGGGTTGGGGGTGCCAGAGGGAGGTGGAGCATAGTGTGTAGAGGAAGGAGACAAAGGGAGTTTCAGGTGGGTGTTATGCGAAAGTGAGGGAGAAAGTAGGGGGTCCTGCATTTTGGACTTCCTTCTTCATGAAACGACGGCGTTCCGCATGAGGTGGAACAACGATGTTTAGTTACTTCAATGTGGGGCCCTGCATTTTGAACCCCTTCTTCACAAAATGACATCATTTAGTTACTTCAGTAAAGAGTCCTGCATTTTGGACCCCCCCTTCTGAGCTAAATGACGTCGTTCCTCTTAAAGTGGAACAATGTCATTTTTGATTATGGGATTTTAAAAATATATATATATATGTCAGAGTTCAAAGCCCACATGGGATCTGGATTCCAACTAGTGGAGTCGGAGTTACTTTGACTCCGACTCTGAATTTTGAAAACTCTGACTTTATCGCAGTTGGAACCTTGTCAAAATTCGTTCAGAGTCAAAATTTTGGAGTTTTTGCCCAAAACATGGGATCCATCAAATTATCATTCCTCAAAAGGTGAAACCTTAAGTCATAAGTTTTCTCATAAAATATCTTAGGTTCTCATTCTCTTTATCACTACTGTCCCATCAGGTGTCAGACACCAAAAGACCCCATGGGATTTCTGAGGCTCAGTGGTAATAGTCTTAAGTCTTCCTTTGTTGCCTTTGCGGACATCTTATCATAACATATAATGTCATTTCATATCATGGATCTCAAATGTCTTGTTCATGTCATATCATTCACATATGTGGACATCTCATGGCTCCCCTAAGTACCGTGTGTTCCCCGCTAGTTATCGCATTAACCAACGATCCACTTGATCGAAGTGACTACGTCATATCATAGAAAAGTTCTTTACGGCAGTTTGCATATTTCGCCTTCACCGTAATATACACCCATTAGCTTTAAGTGCAACCCCACTCTGGTATCCTTCCATAAGAACCATTCGAGATCCGTCGACTATACTTCATCGACCCAGGGATTTCCTCTCGACTTTAGACACCCTAGAGTGGTCAGGGAGTTCCACTAGGGCATTTCCCAGTCCTAGCATTTGGGATCGTTATAAAAATGTTTGACTTTTTAATGAGACATGTGACATAGACTCATGATGAAACATAAATCTTGTTCATGCAACATGTAAAAGCCGAATAGCATAGTTTATCCCATAGTATGTATCTCGTAACATAGCTTGAAAATATTAGAACATGTAAACAAGGATAATTTCATGCAAACATATTTGATTCATTCATCAAAACATCAAAAAAGATTTTGATAACCCAAAAAGAAGGTCTTGGCCGATCCATCTAGGCCTTCTAAACGATGTATTTTCATCATTCCAACTCATAACATCATGCTTCCATTAGATCTTGCGTCCAAACAAATATGCAAAACCAATATATAAGGCAAAAACGAAACTAACATGTATCATATTTGAAACTTAGCTTAATCATACTTCACAAGATATTGCATCTCATTGCTTCTAACCATAGCCAAAAATAGCATCATAGAAATACTATATTTAAGCAACAACTTTCATGCATAAAATACACAAGGGCCGAATATATCATCATGGATTATCATGCTTCAAAACCACAATTTCATACAAATATTCATAGCATCGCATAAGCCGAATATGTAACGCCCGTCCTTGTGGTGAGACTTTTTATAAAATATTTTTAGAAAGGACAACGGGAATTACCGTTCTGTTTAAAACTTTTTGTTTGCATACTCAGGGTGCAAAACTCTACGTTTATACAATAAAAAGTGTTTTGAGAATAAAAGAGGTTTACAGTGGAAAACATCAATTTTTACAATAAAAAGGCCTCTCATACATTTAGAACCCATGCCTAGACTTCCGTGCTCTTCCCCATGGGCCAAGTCCTTCTTGACCGTTTAGTTCCTGTGGGGGGGAGGGGCATGCATAAAAACTAAAATGAGTCGGAGACTCGTAAGCATTACTTCATATAGTTAAAATTTAACAACATAGGTTTTCATTCATGCATTCATCATTCATACATACTATTTTGTGCATGCATACGTGTCATATGTGCGTTCATTTGAAAGCATCACTGGACGGGGTTTTTCTTTTAAAAGTATTTCTTGTCGTAAAACGTTTCTCCCGTCAGTGACTTCATTTCTTAAAGAATACGTGCATTCATGCATTCATACATTCTTTCTTATTACATTCATAGGCCAGTACACACTATTACGCCCTATGGCCAATGGATTCTCCCGTGGTCCCGTGTGTATAGTCATCCATTCACATGCATACAATTAATACTTTGGGTGCTTAAACAGGGGTTGCCAAAGAGGGGCCTACATATACCTTTGAACACTTAGCATTTTCTTTCATAAAGTGTCTTTCGTCTTTTCTTAAGGCATCGTAAAGAGAAAGCGTACATTTTCGTTTTCTTTTATTTTATAAAACTCTAGAAGAGTATGAACGTAACACTTACTTGGACTCCATGCTACTTTCATATCATGGAGTCCATTCATGTGCTTGTCAGATGGCAACCTACATGCATACACATAACATTAACGTCATTCTCTATCTAATGCATAAGTAAATTAAACTAGAAATTGGAACACGCTCCTTCTATCACGTGCTCTTACATGTCCCTTACTATGACAAGACCTTCGGGGACCCATTACGGTCACAACATCTTCCAACTCAAGGTCTTGCCTCGAGTTCTCATCCACTAAAGTGAACCCATGATTCACCTTAGGGTTAAGGCACTAGGACCTTCGTCTTACTCTTCTTACTGACCACATCCCGACGCATGATTCCGACCGATAGAATTACGCATCCCAATCCTAAATAATACACCCGTCACTACTTTTATGCATCTTAGCCCATACTAATCCTCATTCCCATCCATACAAACCATACGGCTTTAAGCCAACTCTGAGGCTTAAGCACCGTGCAACTATGCTTAGAACAGATTACCCATTACATATGATGAATCTATCTGGTACATGTGTCCCACCATGTTACACATGTACCTTACCCCTTCATCACCTAAGATCAACATATAACACATTGATCACATGCTTATGTAAACTAGCATCATACTCCGATACCAACCTTCTCTTACTCGACTAGCATGACTCTTCATGCTACCCGTCCCTTTTGACAGTTCATCCCAACACTTCACATGACAGGACTCCATTCACAATGATGCCTTACATCACATCATATAGCTTGAGAGTACCCCCAAGCTACACCGTGACCTTGTCATGTCACCTGGCATCCTGCTATGTCAACTCCTAACTCAACGTGGGTACGGTTCCTCACGTACTCCCGTCACATCGTGACATCTAGTCACGTTCCTGTTACACCATTCCTACACTCTAACACTTCATCCATCACAAGCAAGACTCTCAGTAACCACGTCACTTCATGACGTTGCCCAGCCATGCTTCCGCTACACTACTCTGATACTTGTTCTGCTACTTCACCCATACTTTCAGCCATAAGTCAAGTACAGTGACACCCGTCACCTTAGACTACAGGCTGCACCATAACTACCTCAGAACACTATTCCACAATTCCCGACACTACTCACCATGCTTTATATCGATCAATCACACAACCGTCCTTATCTCTGCAACACGCCACACGGAGTGTTGCTGCCTCGTGGAGTACACTCCACGTATACTCCCTTTTTACATGCTACGACTCATCACCATTACGGTATATGCCCCACATGGTGCATCATTCCACCACATGGAGTACACTCCACGTGTACTCCCTTCACACATGCTATGCCACATCACCATTATGGCATACCCGTCATATGGTGCATCACTCCACCACATAGATTACCCTCCACGTGTACTCCCTTCATACGCACTACACCACATCACCATTATGGCATACCCGCCATATGGTGCATCACTCCACAACATGGAGTACACTCCACGTGTACTCCCTTCACACGCACTATGCCACATCACCATTATGGCATACCCGCCATATGGTGCATCACTCCATCACATAGAGTACACTCCACGTGTACTCCCTTCACACCCACTACGCCACATTACCATTATGGCATACCCACCATATGGTGCATCACTCCACCACATGGAGCACACTCCATATGCACTCCCTTCACACGCACTACGCCACATCACCATTATGGCATATCCGCCATAAAGTGCATCACTCCACCACATGGAGTATATACTTTATGTGTACTCCCTTTACACGCACTACTCCACATCACCATTGTGGCATACCCGTCATATGGTGCGTCGCGCCACCACATGGAGTACACTCCACATGTACTCCCTTCACACACTCCACGCCGCACAGAGTACACTCAACGTGTACTATTTCCATTCCACATGCCACGTCACCAATACAGCACATACTCCACAATCACACTACACAACACAGTCTACAACACTTCACAGTATGCTTCCCAACTACGTTACACACTTCACTACACAGAATGCCCAACACTTCACTACACCACACATCACAATACAGCGAACTCCACAATACTAACAGCACAGTCTACAACCTAATCAACATCTAACGTAAATAACGAGGGATAGAGGGTTATACCATTGACGGGATAACCCGTGCGTTGCTCGCTGATTGTCATAGCCGATGATGTCGGAAGGGTCGGACATGGTGGCTAACCCACGTACGGTGACTGTTTGGGCGTTTGGATAGCTAAATGTGGTCTTGGAAGGGCTCGTGGTGGCCAGGAGTGTAACACAGCGAATCTAGCCGTGTACAGTGGCTGTCCATCACGCGCAGTGGCTACCTAGCACATAAAATGGTGGTTCGGGCTTAGGGTTGGACTGAGGGGGATGTTGGTGGAGCCGTGGAGGCTCGGTGGTGGTAACACGACGATCCATGGTGGTGGAAGGAGGGATGGTCGTGTGTGTGATGGAGAGAAGCCCGTGGGAGAGTGAGAGAGAGTGTGCGTGCATGGGTGGTAGATCAGGGCTATGGGCGGTTGGGATGGGTTGGTGGTGGCCTGAGGAGGCTGGAGATGGTGGTCACATGCCGTGGGTGGCGGTGTATGGTGGTGGAGGGAGGAGAACCCGTGCGTTGGAGAGGGGAGAAGCCCGTGCAGTGGATGGAGGCTATGGGCCTCGGGTTAGGTGGAGGGGGAAGGGGGAAGCTATAAGGTGCCCATGGTGGTGTCTGGTGGCCGCGCACGGCGGCGCTAGCGGCGTGCACAGTGAACCCGTGCATGGAGGAGCCACGAGCGTGCATGGGAGGAAGGTGGTCGTGAGGTGGATGCCGAGCTCACTGGAGGGTGATGGCCGGTGGGATGGGAAGCTGCCGTGGAGGTGGTGGTGCCGGAGAATGGCTCACGGCGGTGTAGTGAGTACCACCAAGCCCATTCGGCCTGTGCACTACTGAGGGAGACGAAGAGAGAGCGTGAGAGAGTGAGGCCGGTGTGGGGAGGCTCACTGGCGTGAGGTGGTGCCAGCGAAAGGGGCGGTGAGGCTCTGGGCTGGGTGGTGGAGGATTCGGCGTGGGGGTGGATTCGTGCAGCGTACTGCGTATGCTTGAGGGAGAGGGAAGAGAGAGAGCTGAGGGAAAAGTAAGGAAGAAAGAGAGGGTGGGTCTGGGTATTTAACCTATTCCCTTCGTCTGGAGATCTACGTAATGATCTAACGATGGGGATTAAAACACTGTTTTGAAAATGCATAAAACATTAACTTAATTAAAAGTATTAAAGGTAATAAAGATAGAATATTATTTAAACTAACTTTAGTTTATAAAATAATATTCCTTCATCATTAATAAAATGATGAAGTCTCACTTAACATATTTAAGAGAATAAAACCATTTAATTAATTGAAACTTTCAACATAATTTAAATCTCATAATATCTTAAAATAGTTGAAATCATTTTAACAATAATATTAAAATGATTTCTGGCAATTATAATATTTTTGGAGCTCTTCAATAATATTATAATTTTCGTATTTAAGATAAAGCTTCATTCAATAACACTGGAAATACTCCTTATAAATATTTCCAGCATATTTAAAACATTGGGCGTGCCCTAGAAGTCACAAGATATCTTTTGAAACACGCCATCATGATTCGGCACGCATGACGAGTCTCACAGTCACTAGATAGAAGGGCAGACAATTCACATCAATTCTGCCCTTGAGATTTGCTTATGTCACAAGGAAAGAACGTACGTCAGAAAGAGAGAAGCGTACATAAGAAGGAAGGAGCTGGGTATTACGTAATAATATACATTAAATAATAGCAATAGTTAAACAAATAATCACACAAGAGTTCACGTAATATATAAGAATAATATCAAAGATAAGTTGGATGTTTACTTACAAAAGGTCCAATGATAATATTAGCAAAATCTGAAAATATAACGTACCATATTAGAAATCAACTCACCAAAAACCCTAGATTCTGAAAATGTGAGTGAGTGTAAGTGTAGTGATATTTTCAAAACCTTTTTCTCATGCTAAAAACCCTAGGGCCGAAACCTTTGAAGATTAAAAAACTAGTTTCTAGAGTGAAAATGGGTGGTCGTGTGAGAAAAACGTTAAAACCAAAAATGACTAGATGAGTTATTCTCTTAGTCGTGTGTGCGCATCAAGAAAAGAAGTGAAGTGATTCTTACCTCCAAGTGTAGAGCTCCTACTCGAACTATGGTGAGTGGTTTCTTGGTGATACATGAAAATGGTGGTAAGTGTGATGGTGTTTGACTAGTGAGAAAATGTGGGAAAATAGAAGCTAGAGAGAGAATGAGTGTGGTGGCCGAAATGCAATAGGAGAACAGGAAAACTTTTTGCAAAAGGACTCCCCCTTTTTGGCTACCTCCTTATATTGGGTCTCTCCAAGCTTTTTCACCAACCAATGCATGTAAGACAAGTGGCAAAACCTCCTTCCCTTTTCCCTCAAGATGGGACTTGCATGGGGAAGACCAGAGGGTGACTTGGGTTGGTGTTGTCGTGTGGCCTTTTCTCCCCAAAACCGAAACCCTATTTTGTCTCCATTTCCACTTTGCCCTTCCATTCTTGTCTAGATTCAATGTATCAAAAGGTCAAATGGTAATTTCCTTCAAAATCCTAATCTTCCTAACATTTCCCTCCAATGCATTGGTGACAGGTGGCGTGAGGAGTGTGTGTGTTTTCTTGGGAGCCGAAATCACCATGTCACTTGAGGTGAGTGTTGTGTTATTCCCTAGGTTGCCTTTTGGATCTCTCCCTCTCCCCCTTTTGCTGTCAGCTGCAAGCTCTCCTTTTTCCTCAAAAAGGCTTCTAGAACATGCTTTTTGTCTTCCATAGGCATCTTAGAACTCACAAAGTTACTTTTTGTCCTAGCTTGACATGTGTCCATGGGAACTTGTGTCTTGCAAAAAGTGGCACCTACACTCCAAAATCCGAAACCCTATGTTCCTCTTTTAGCTTCTTCCACTTTTGACCTAAGGATCTAATGCATGGTTGACAAGTGTCAACTTAGCCTTTTTCCAAAAGACCAAAAGCTCCTTCTTGAAGCCAAGTGGCACCTCCTACTTGATCCATGGCCTAACTTGCGCCTCCTAAAGCAAATACACTTCATGGGCCTACTTCCTTGGGCCAAGTCCCTCTATTTCCTATTGAGGGTTAACAAGTCTTATACTAAAAGATCCACATCCCATTTATAAAAATAGAAATTAGTCTAATGGGCTCTTCCATACGTATCGAGAAATTCAAAGACACATCATCATCCATACAAAATGTAAATACTATTCATTTCGAAAATTTGGGATGTCACACTAGGGCTTTAATTAATATTAATTGAATCAATCTTTTGGGTTATCGAGTCAATCTTGACTCAAATAACTTGAATTCGAGCTGGGAGCTCACCGAGCCGAGCTCGAGCTGATCAAACATAAGCTTGAGTCAAGTCGAATTATTTATCGATCTTTGTCCCTGTTTTTTATCGAGTCCAAGACAAGCCAACTTATTACTCAAGTTTCGCTCATACTATTTGAAATATTTTTTTATTTATTTTTAAAGGAATTGAATAATTAAAAATATAAAATTTCAAAAACAAATTGTTGAATTTAATGAAATTTTTACAACTATCATAACTGAGTTACATGTTCCATATGTAATTATTAAAGTTACGATAGTTATACTATTAAATTTAATATGTATACAAGCATATATATATATATAAGAATAAATTATACATATAAATATTCAATGATGTATGGGCGAGCTCTAATTGAGTTGAGCTAATGATCCAAGTCAAGCATAAACGAGTGGGCCTAAACCAAGTCGAGTCGAGTTTAATCAAGTATGATTCATTTACGAATCTAGTGGGATTCTACTTTTACGATCATGTTTTTTTTTTACGAGTCGAGTTCAATTTGAGTTTAGCTATGCGAGTATTGGGCAATCAATCGTATAGACTAGTTTATTTACAACCCTATCCTCAACATCACACTGCAAGAATTGGAGACAGTTAATTATACGCACACATCTATATAGCTCAAGTCTCATTTTTCTTCTTTGAGAGAGACAAAGAGAGAGGTATACGATTGTGTAGGACTCTTGATAAAGATATTTCTTGAGATTAGGTAATTTTATACAGAGTACTGGATTTGAGGCCTGAGGGTAATCTCTGCAAACCCTTTGGTACATGTTCGTCTTTTTGGTTTACAACTTTTTCAATTGAGTAGGTTATACACATGCTCATTTAGTAGTTGCCTTTGTGTGGTTTGCCTCATGTTTAACCACATTAAATCCAAGTCTACGAAAATAGAAAAGCTTCAATTTGAAAGGGGTGAAAATATTGGTTTTTTTAACCCCTCGTTCCTCTATGGTTAATAATATAATACTAGTTTTGGAAAATACGAAGGTAAGGATTCTACTAATTTCTTTAAAACTCACTTAGGAGCCAGGCATAATAGATTCCATAATTTAAATAAAATAAACAAAACTTTGTGAAATACTAAAAATTTTAAAAGCGAGTTAATTATGGAGCACTTATTAAAATTAGTTCAAAGTCGTGTGCTTAACAAAATAGTAGACTAGAAAATAAAGCATAAACTAAAATTTTCATTACCAGTTTAGGTCTCTTCTTTTCTCCCTGAGCCAAAGCATTATCCTCGTGATGCTCTCAAATTCCGTTTGAAATTTGACAAAGTTTGAAGCATCAAGAAATGCAACATAAGGTTACATGTTATCGTTCATGACAATTAAAGATGCAATGCACCTATCTTGCATCTATCAATATACAATATTCACAACGAATAATTTTTTTCTTTCAACAATACTATGTACCAGAAGTAATGTATCCCAAAAACATAAACATACTTCATAACTTCACATTATTCAAATATCTAAAGGTTACAACACTTGTCCAAAACGTCTATAATAATATAAGTATTGGAGACAACACTCCAAAAATACAGTCTAAGCTGCTTAGCCCCATGAGTTTGCACTCTCAAACTTACCACTAATTTAAATTGTATTTTTATTTTATTTTTTTGTTTCTTTCTAACTTTTTTTTAAACATCATTAAACATGTTTGAAAAAAAAATACACAACTTCACTAATAATCAATTCCTTAACCATTAATAAAAAATAAAATACCCCAGTGGTAACTTTGAAAGGGTAAACTCATGGGGTCAAGTATCATTTTCCAAATAAAATCTATTCTACAAAATTGCTTAGCTGCCCATGTATCTCAGCTATGATCTCCTAAAATCACACCCAGAATATGGATAACCATAGCTATTAGTTCTTGTCTATCTATTGACTAGCCAACTTCATCCAATCTTCCGGATGTGGGTTCTCGATATCTTGACACAACGTCTACCATTCAGAGAGGGATGGTAGTTGGGACTATCAAGTGAGATTTGTTTACAAATCTTAGCAAGTACCTACCAAGCTACTAATAGTATACATATGCATGTGTGATAGTAAAATGACATAAATGAAACATGATAGAATAATGTGTGATATGACTTGGCAAATAACATGACATGCGCTTGACTTGAAAAGTAACGTGACTGACATGACTTGAATAAACTAAACTTGACATTAACTGAAAGGTGCTTCACATGAACTGAAAAGACTTGACATGAACTAAACATGAACTAACTTAAACTGAACTTGACAATTAGGATGATTTTGCCAGCTATTTCTTCAGGAATAGGTGAACAATCAGAATTATTCCACTAATGTATTCTGTCAAAGATACTCAAACAATCAAAATGATTAGGCCTTGAGTATTTTAATGGAGATACCCTAACAATCAGAATGATTACGCCAGGAGTACCTATGACACCCCCAAATTCTGTTTGGTATCAGACAGATTCTAAAGCGTTGGAACATGCAACACAAGGTTACGTGCCCCTGTTCATTACAATTAATGACGGAATGCACCTAGAATGCATCTAGCAATATGCAATATTCACAGTGGATAATTTCCTTTTCTTTGAGCAATACAAAAAGTACCATAATGCTAATTTCAAACTTAACTACTTATCCATAACTATTCACATATACCGAATTCACATAAACCATTTAAAGACTAGTTTAAACCATGTATGAACAAAAGTAGAGTCCCTACAACATGGGCCCTCTCAACCCTAAAAAGAGATGTACTTAGCACAGATTATAATATCCTAGTCCTCATCCTGTACTTCCCAAAAGTTCTACGATCTCCAAAATTCCTACTATATCCTTCTCTAGCAATATAGTAATATACATGTAGCAACCTATTGGTTGAAAGCAATCGCCTATAGTAAAATCAATACTACTCAGTTCTGGCCATGCCAACCTTAGCCTAGTCTAGTTTGGTTCCCTTGATCCCTGTCACAGTACCTACCATTCTGGGAGGATTGGCAGTTTGGACTATTATGGTGAGATTTGTTTTAGCAAGTTAACAAACAAGTTAAACTGATAGTTTAAAGATGCATGCATGATAGTAAAAATATAAATGCAAAACATGATCATAAATAAGCATGATGTGACTTAACAAATAACACACCACGTGTTGACATGAAAAGAATGACGTGAAACAAACATGACATAAAGCTGAACATTAAATAATATGAACATGAACATGAAATACATGAATAGGAAATCTTGTTCAATAATTAAGCATGAACAAGAATTAGGGTTGTGATAAATATAAATAGACTAGACTGATGTGGAAATACTATTTTCAAGACACACTCTATACTCGAGACATGATTTCATATTTATAGTAAAATCGATACTACTCAGTTCTGGCCATGCCAACCTTAGCCTAGTCTAGTTTGGTTCCCTTGATCCCTGTCACAGTACCTACGATTCCGGGGGGAATGGCAGTTTGGACTATTATGGTAAGATTTGATTATAAGTTTTAGCAAGTTAACAAACAAGTTAAACTGATAGTTTAAACATGCATGCATGACAGTAAAAATATAAATGCAAAATATGATCATAAATAAGCATGATGTGACTTAAAAAATAACATGCCATGTGTTGACATGAAAAGAATGATGTGAAACAAACATGACATAAAGCTGAACATTAAATAATATGAACATGAACGTGAAATACATGAATATGAAATCTTGTTCAATAATTAAGCATGAACAAGAATTAGGGTTGTGATAAATATAAATAGACTAGACTGATGTGGAAATACTATTTTCAAGACACACTCTGTACTCAAGACATGACGTG
Source organism: Juglans regia (assembly GCF_001411555.2). Lineage (NCBI taxonomy): Eukaryota > Viridiplantae > Streptophyta > Magnoliopsida > Fagales > Juglandaceae > Juglans > Juglans regia. Next base: position 23,093,225 of record NC_049903.1, read on the forward strand.
ACATGAAACGAAATGATAGATGACCTGACATAATGTAACGTCACATGTACGTGAGATGAATGACAAGGCATAACACGAAACAGACAAACATTTTGTGACATGGCATAACTTGTAATAGATAAACATTTACATGGTAAAACATGATAAAACGTATAACAGATAAACATTTTATGACATGATAAAACGTGTAACAAATAAATATTTCATGACATGGCATAATGTGTAACATATATACATGTAGGGACATAGCATAGCATGGCATATATAAGATCATACTAACATGGACAATTGTTCTCTTACCAACACATATACACAATATTCTGATAATAAGTTAAAAGCTAACTTACAGTGATCGTAGCACGATAGATTAAATGTGTGAATTATGAAAAACTGTAAGGAGAGATTTCTAAACGTTAGAAACTCCTTACTAACAACTTAAAAATATAAAAATATTGACTTAGAGTAAAATTACCATTTTACCCCTAACTTAATATGGCTCCCCCAAACCCCGACTTAGGATTTGGCAGAAACTGAAATGTCAATATATGCAACACAAGGTTACCTACCCATTGTACATGACAGATAGGATGCAATACACCTAATGATAACTAGCAGTATGTAGTATATCGTAGCGGAAAGTCAACTTAGTCAAATAATAGAACATTAGTCATGGTACCAAAGAATATAAAATCCAAATTTCATAATCCATAAGAGTCATCAAAATTGTTTAAGTTTCCAAAAGAGTCTCTCAAAACACGGGACCCAAAACATCAAGTCATAAACAAAGAGTCATTTTGCAAAAGTGGTCCCATCACATTAATTCTGATCTTTAGTGAGGTTCGAGCCTCACCCACTTCTCTATAGCCCGGTCCTTGCCCCTATTGTGGGATCTTCTAAAATTTTCTATGTCCTCAAGTATCTCAGTGATTGCTTGATCAATCGACTCGAGATGATCCAAAATGGAAGGCTCAGACGGGCCTATGACCATTTTAGGCACGATCCTCTCCAGAGGAAGTGTTGTCCTCTTGCGCTTTGTCATTTGCGTTCATTAAACCTGTCACAGCTTCTACCATTCTGAATAGAGAAATGATAGTGGAAAATACAACAGTGAGATTTCAAGAAAATCCTTACCCTAGCCGTCAACCTCAAGGTGTTCTTACACGAGATTTTTTTTGTTCTAGAAGCCCTTAGGCGTGTAGGCCTTCCTTCCCAATACAAACTTTTTACCTACCTTTTTGCATGTATGACACATAGCAAAAAGTAAATCCTTTTTCCTCCTTTGTTGCCGTGCATGGCGTCTTGGCCTTCCCTAAGCTCCACTTTTCTATAACCTAATCATTTCCTTCTAGAACCTCTTTCCCTTAGTTACAAGTGTCACAAAGCTTCTCCCTTCATGCATGCGTGACACATGGCAAGAAAATGATTGATCTTCCTATGGTAGGCATGTAAGCCAAGCCCTAGATCATTCACACGTCTCTTCCCTTATTTCCATCTTGATTCATCAATTCCTACACATTACTCCATTAGACGACAAGTGGCATACAAAAATCTTGAGTTCGGTGTGAGCCCTAGTTTCATTGGGTTTTAAAGCCCTAATTTCTTATAAGGGCCAAAACTTTCATGGGCGTATGATAAAAAAAAAACTATACAAAAGCCTAGAAAGTCTTCATCGTTATAGTTAAGGATTTCACATCCTAACTCCAAAACTTATCAAGTAAATTTTATCCTAAATCCAAATATCTAATTAGAAAGATTTAAAAGACATCACAACTAGCTCAAAAATGCTTAAGTCGAAACATGTATAGGCCAAACCTCTTATTTTTGTTGCAGTTCTATCAAACTTCATTTCTCATGCTTAAATCAAAATATTGTAATATACAAAATCATATCCTATGCTCAAATAGCATACTAGAATAACCAATAAAACTCACATCACAAAAACCACAAATTTCTTCAATACAAAACTTCAATTTTTTAACCTTAAGCACAACCCTTGATGTTCAAGGTTTTAACTCTTTTCAAACAACTCCAATAACTCCAAAAGTCCAATAACATACTCTCAATACATTCATACACATTCATAACAACCACCATTCTTTTAATAATCAAGCCAAAATCACAAAAGTCACAAAACCCAACTTAAGACATTCGGTTATCACACATTCGCCAAAACCAAAAACTATGTGGTTTGGTTTTGATCAAACCAATAGATATGAACCATTTCATGAAATAAATCACAAATGAACAATATCATATGGTTAATAATCAAGTCCTAGAATATATCTAAGCATCAAACCTAAGATCACATTGTAAAATTTGCATCAAAACATAGATCTACCCAAAAACTTCAAATATAAAACCCATCTGAACCTTTTCATGTATAAAAATTCATATCTTTAAAATGAACGCCATAAATTCTCAAACTAACATCCTAAAATGTAAAAAAAAAATCCTAGGAACATCATATGTCAACATTAAAGTCATTGGAGCATGCTTTCCAAATAAAAGGTTCAAGCTTAGTTAAAACAGAATCTATTTTCAACTTCCCAGTTTTCAACTTTTTAGATCTTTGCAAAATCTTATAAAAAACATATAACATGCAACTAATCTCCATCAAACATTTATATTAGCATTTTAACTATAAAACATAAAAAATAAGACCAAGATCTTGCCAATAACGTGCTCAGAAATATCAAAACATCACACATTATCGCCTATAATGACCTCTTCATGCTTAAAAAAATTTTCAGCATCAACTAACCATTAAACTTTACACAAAATGTATCAAAAAATACTAGACTCAAAGAGAAAGAACTTATGTGAATGGTACATTATGAGAAAACACTTGAAACAACCTCCAAAAAGTGGAGCAAGGTAAGCCAAAAACACTGTCCGAGAGCACCTCTAGTTTTCTCTCTAGGAAAAGGTTTGAAAAGTGAGCAAATGCAAGAGGAATGGATAAGGACGACTCTTAAGAATCTGGAGGGGTGATAGGAGGTGTGTGAAAGAAACTTTGAGTAATAGGGTGTCAGCCAAAACTGTGGGCAATACCATGTAACACTGCACGTGATTTTTAGCCAAGGAAGCTTCCTTGTAAAGGATGGTGGTGAGGTGCCTTTTGACCTTTCCATCAACCACTATTTGGGGCTGACTTGGGAAATGAAAGGATGGCCTTGGCAGGGGGAAACTTCCTCCAAAAGCCTTGCCTTGGTGGCTCAATTTCATGGGCCTTAACTAAATGGCTTCCATTTTGGATTGCAATGGGGTTTGGGTTGCAATCAGACTCAAATCCAATTTTTCTTGGCCAATAAAATTACCAAGGTTTTAAAGTATAAATAAGGACATAATAACATGAATTTGAGTGGTTAATAACTTGTGAAAATGATTTAATCAAGTAATTAAACACTAAGCTAAAATTGGGTTAATTAGGTTTTGGGAAAACCATTTTGGATTTTAGTTTCCTCAAATATTTTGAGGTTTCAATTGGATTCTAAGTGTTTAGGTTTTCTCTAGGGTTGAAACCCTCTTTGGTTTGACACAAATTGGATGGTTGGATGGAATAGGGTTTTGCTTAGGTGGCAACCTCACAAAGCTTAATTTCCTTCACATTTTCTATCTCATGGTTCCTCTTGGTGCCAAGTGTTCAATACTATTCTCCAAGTGTGACTAAGATCTTGCCAAGTGCCCAAATAAAGCTTTTCTAACCTAATTTGGACATTCTACATTGTGATTTTGAAAACCCTGATCTAGGTGCTAACACCAAGGCTACTATTCACTCCGAAAAAATGAAAAATAAACTTTGCACTGTAAAATTTTAAATAATCATACTAACCTCAAAGTACAAATCATTTATCAAAATTTGACTCTAAAGTGTCTCAAAATAATTAAAACTCGTTTTCAAACAAGCATTCTTCTAAAAATTAAAAATTGTTTTATTGCACCATAAAATACTAAATATTCTTCTGGGTCTAATGGCGCACACTGTTTCTAATTCTAATACTTCTATGTAACTCAAATAAATAAAATTACATTTCTGACACCATAATGAGTGGAAAAACTGACTATGTTGACAGACTAAAACCTAGACGATTGATCGAATTGTGAAAACTTTTAGGGTTTTCACGAGGTTCCTAAAGCCTAAAGAAATTCCTCCCTTGAATTCTTGACGGGTTGTTACAGCACCTAGTAATAGCTTAAATGAAAATACTCTGAAGATCATAATGATTACGTCATGAGCATTATAGTAGAGTTAGTCTAACAATCAGAATAATTACACCAATAGTACCTGGCATGAATTATCAATGGAGATACTTGAGCAATTATAGTGATTACTCCACGAGTATCCCATGCACGACTGACTGAGAAAATAATTCCTGATGGATTTGTGTGGCTCATGACATCTATTTATGGCACGTAAGTAGATAACCAATGATGAGACATTCATGGCATGTAATAGATAAACAAGATGGCATGGCATTCATGGCATGCAATGGATAAATGTGTAACAAATGCGATAACATTTGTGGCATGTAAGAGTGACATAGCATTTGTGACATGTGACAGATAAATGTGCAACAATTAAATTTGTAACAAATAATTGATGAGATGGCATGGTGATGCAAACCGAAACTGATATGGGGTATCTAGGTCTAGATTCTACGTTGATTGCATTGAAGTACTAACTTAAGAAGATGAATCTATACAAATATGGAAGGAAAAGCTTAATATCTTCCTTGGACTAAAGGCAATATTAGTTATTCTCCCTCAAATCATATATTTATGTTAATTTTTGCCTAATTAGTAAATATTTAGTTTCAAGTTTTTGAAATGATTTTCATTTTGATTCGCCAGATTTTTGGTAAGATTCTTGGTTATTTATGTATTCATTTCTCATACAATAATTTATATTTTTTCATTTTTGGAAAAATTATCATGATTTCGAATTTGCAGCTATTTATGTATGACTTGTGAGTTTCATAAAATAATCTCAAATTTTACTATTAATCAATAATTTTCAGAGTTGTTTTCTCTGTGTTTTTTGTGAATCTCTTACCTTCTCTACATTGATCATCTGTTGAAACTAGCCGTCAGAATTAATCTAAATTTTGTTCTGCATTAGTTGGCATCAAAGCTTAAGCATCTTTCCTGGGGTTATATCTCATCAGTTGCCATGGCTGGTGGTCGTGGTCATCATGGGCAAGTTCCAAACGAGGAAGTCCCGCACCATGATTGTAGCATTCAGGATGTGGTGATTAAGGATTTGTAGAAACAAGTTCCAAAGTTAACCGGCATCTAACGGTGCAGGATATCGGTGATTGTGAGATGGAAGATCATGATTCCGATTCCATTTTTGAGAACCCGTATCACAATCATGCTCTATTCAGGGAGCACCGTAGTAAGGAGGAGCGTCATGGCGGTTTTAGAGTTGATTTACCAGAACTTACTGGTACTCTTCAAGCTGAATGTTTCATTGATTTATTGCATCAGGTTGAGTCGATTTACTACTCTCAGGGAGAAGAGTTTGAGGAAGGAAATTCTTCCATAGGAAGGAACTCTATACCAATCTACGATACCTATCCTAATGAAGATAACCTAGTAGATGAGGTAACTATTGTAATAGACCGCTAAAACTTCAATGGTAGAATTTTTTTAGTTCTTAGGAACCTCATGAAAACTCCATAAGTTTTCACGAATTGACTAATCACATAGGTTTTAGTCTGTTAGCATAGTAAGTGTTGCCATTCACCTCTGCCCATGACAGCCCCAAATAGTCCTATGATGTGAGAGGGAAATCCACCTCATCACCCCCCCTTTCTACATGGCAGCAACAGCAACCCACTCCCCTTCACGATTGTTGCCTTTTTGTGACCTAATTACCATACCTCAAGAAGTCATACAAGTTCATACCTCCCTTTTTAGAAGTACTTGAAGCGTGCAGGTCACCACTTCCCTCATTTCACCAATTTTCACCCTAATTCTTGGAAAGAAACCCTTAGAAGCTCTCTCGGGTAGATTCTAGAGTCTTTTTGCATTCCATTTTTGGAATCTTTGTAAGTTTCTTCTCACAATGATTCCTTCATAAAAGTTGTTCTTTTTTGCATCTAATTTCTGTGGGTATCTCGTTTGTTTGATTTTAGGTCTTTTGGTCAATAAAAAGTTGTTTTAACCTTGTAAAGGTCATTCTAGGCGATAATCTAGATAGTGTGTTGTATTTTGGAGTTTTTTACCAAGATAATGGACAAATCTTGATCCAAGAATTTTATGGAGTGCTGTTAGCATGTATATATGAATGGGTTTTAGAGATTAGTTGCATGATTAAAACTTTTGATGAAATATTTTCTTAGATCTTGAAACTTAGAAATTGGAAGAGGAAAAACAGTTTATGTTTTAAGAAAGTATGAGTCTTTTGTGGTTTAATCTTACTCCAATGGATTTTATATTTTTATTTGATGACCCTAAGTCTTTTATATACATGTGAGGATATTATTTTAAAGATTTTGGCGTTGGTTTCAAAGATGTGATTTTTTATGCAAGAGATTATATGGTTGGGTCAAAAGTTTGATGTTTTTAGTTAGATCCATGTTTGGAATTCTTTTTAGCCATGTGGTTTTAATTTTAATGCTTGGATCTACTTTAGGACACATTTCTAAATCATATGATGTTTTGGTTTGAAGATCTCGCCATAGAACGCTTGGATCAAGCGTTTGATCAAAGTTAGTTTGGAAAGAAATTATGTTTTTGGCTAAGGGTAGGAGGCGAGTGCTTCATATGCTATTTTTGTGATTTTTTGTGACTTTTATGTATTGATTCAAAGCATAGTAGTTCTTAGGATTGTGTTATGAACATATTAGAAGAAATTTTCAGATTTTTGGAGTTCTTGGAAATATTTTGAAATAAGTCAAACCTTGAGATTCAAGTGTTGTATTTTAGTTAAAAAGTTTTGATCTCTTTACTAAAGCATTTTGTGATTAAGTGAAGTATAATTTTTTTGGATGCTTTAAATGTTTTTTTTTTTAACTTAGCATATGAAAATCTTTATTGCAATATTTCGGTTTGATTATGAGTTTTGGAGTTAGATAAAATTGCAACAAAAATCAAAGAGAAATGATCATTTTTCCACATGTAGATGGTAAAATGGTAATTTTACTCTAAGTTAGCATTTCTTCATGTTTCTAATATTCAAAACTCCTATTTACAGTTTCTCATGTTTTGTGCTTTACCTCGTAAAACGCAACGATTATTATAAGTTAGCTCTTAACCTACTATCAGATTACTGCATATGTGTGATGGGTAATAGAACTACAACTTATGTATGGATGTTATCATATATGCCATACTATGCCATGTTACTTCATGATAATCTGTTACATAATTTATTTTGTCATGCATTTCTATCTGTTACAAGTATACCATGTTACATATTGCTATCTGTTATAAGTATATCATGTTATGTATTTCTATCTGTTACACGTATGTCACGTCACGTAATATTATTCGTTACATGTTATACCATATTACTAAATGTTGTTTGGTATATGTTATGTCATGCTAGGAAACATTGTCTGTTATATGTTATGTCATGCTACGAAATATTTTTTGTCTCATAGTACATCATGTCTTTCGTCTCACGTTCATGTCATGTTATGTTATGTCAGGACTTTTGTCCTTTCGTTTCATGTCACGTTTCTTTTCGAGTACAGTTTGTGTATCTAGGGAACAACCTTTCAAGTCATGTCAAGTGTCTGTTTATGTCTATCATAACCCTAAGTGCTAGGATGAAGTAATATCCTAGTAAAACTCCCTTGTTCATGCTGGAATGTCTAAACTAGTATGAAATTCTCTACATTGACAAAGTAAGGTCAAAGATTTGCAAATGGGGCCTAATTAAATAGTCACGGGAGCGTAGCAGGGACTAATGCCGATGGTACCACTCACATTTTAATTTCATTTTATATGTACTCGTGCGAGTGTAGATACCTGACACGAGATACATACAATATGTGTGTCCATAACAGGTGCAGATACTTGTAAATTGGCACGTACAATACGTGTGTCCACAGCAAGTGCAGATACTTGTGAACTGGCACGTATCTTGGTATGAACCCGAAAAATGGAATCCCTTGAACCCACAGTCAATTTGAAAACTAACATTCATGCAACACGTTAATCAATGACAAATGATACTTCCACAAACGTTCATGCAACAAGTCAATAAATGGTAAATGATATCCCACAAACGTTCATGCAACACGTCTAAAACCCTTTTTACACTATAATGACCCAACAAACTACATCCATGCACTAGCATCTCACACATAACACTAGTAGATTCACAAAGTTTATTCTCTCTAAACAAATACAAATCTAGTCTATAGCACTTACCAAACAACGCCTTCTCACACGCTCCATACACACTAGCAAAATCATCCTCATTAGCATGGAATTCCTCATCAAATTCAAATCTCAATAATTTTGCATATAAAATGAAGATAAGGACATACCTTCTTGGTAATCCATCAACCACAAAATTTTCCTTACCATGCTTGTATTTGACAACATGAGGAAAAGTCTCAATATAGTCCTCCCACTTAGCATGCATTCTAGTCAACAACTTACCTTGTCCCTTCAAATGTGTCAAGGACTCATGTTCTTCAAAGAAAGGTCAGATAGGAATTGTCGCACCTGGCACAAAATCAATGTACTGCTCTATCTCCCTAATAGGTGGCAATCCACTAAACACACCGCCAGGAAACACGACCTCATATCCCTACAACAAAGAGACAACAATATTAAACAAAGATACGTTAAGTTCGTTAGTATTAAGACTCGCCTTAGTATAAAAACTCAATTTTATCTTTGTCTTTCTCTCACTTTCTTCACTCTCTCTTTTCTTTCTACTCTCTTTTTCTTTTTCACTTTCACACTCTTTTTTCTTTTCACTCTCTTTTTTTCTGTCACTCTCTATTTCTTCATCTTTTTTTGTACTCTCAACCTCACAGTTATTTTTCAACTCATTCTCTCTTTTTCTTGAGGTCTCAGTCTCACCCTTTTCTTTTTTCTCTCTTTCTCCATTTCGGCCTCACTATTTCTTTTTTTCTCATTCTCATCGTTAGTTTTTAGTTTCAGTTGGTCCTCATGGACCTGTGTTGGAGTTAAAGGAGTAAATTTGATTGTTTTTCCATCCATTTCAAAACTATACATGTTCCTTAACTCATCATGGATCACCTTCCTATCAAATTGTCACGGCTTCCCCAACAAAATATGGCCAGCATGCATAGGTACTACATCACAAAGCACCATATCCAGGTATTTCCCAATTGAAAAAGTAACTAGCACTTGCTTATTTACCCTAACTTCCCCACAATCACTCAACCACTACAACTTGTATGGTCTAGAGTGTTTCCAGGTAGGTAAATTCAATTTCTCAACTAAAGTAGTGCTAGCCAAATTAATACAACTCCTCAAATCAATGATCATACTACATACCTTGTTGTTGATGTGGCATCTAGTATGAAAAATGTTCTCGTTCTGCTGCTCTATATCATTCATCTTAATTTGTGTATTGGGTGCATGCCTGGTAACAAGAGACTCACCATACTCTTCATTCTTACACTTATGTTCAATACAAGGCTCACTTCTTCTCCTATCTCTCCTACCATGTAGATTTCTAATTACCTCTTCTTGATGATCCATCATATCCCTCACTTCACCCAACACCAAGTTCAACCGCTCAAACTGTTGTTGCATAGCTTGCAACACAAATGATGAGTTATCTGCCATCCCCTTTGGTGATGAGCTACTCCGGTGAGACATTATAAAGTGCTGCACAAAAGAATGTTAGTGGTAAAAAGGAAAACCTCAAACACTCCCTTACGTGTTTACACTCAAAAAATGGCACTCTACTCATGTTTCACTTTGAATTGGCTTTTTATTCAATAATAATCTCACACTCTCTTGCCTTTTACCTCAAGAGTTTTCCCACTCAAGTTCTTTAAGAACAAATTGAAGTCAATTAAGACAATGCAACTTTGTTTTATCTCAACTAGTAATTAGATCCAAGAAATAAGGAAGGAATAAAATGACATGAGACTCAAGGAATTTATACGAGGGAAAAAGTAAGTATAAACCAAGATACCAACTAGAAAGATGTATTCAGCCACTTTAATGATAAAGCTCAATCAACAATGTAATTATTTCTCTTTGTTGTAACTATGTAGCAAACTTTGAATATGCTACATTTTCTTTTCTTTTCCTTTCTTTTCTTTTCTTTTCTTTTCCGTTCCTTTCTTTTCTTTTCCTTTCTTTTCCTTTCTCTTCTTTTCTCTAATTCAATCACAAACAACAATATTCAATTGTGAAAATCAAGCAATTGAATTCAAGCACACAAGAATTGACAATGAAGTAGAAAAGAAACAATGGAACGACACTCCAAGCAATTGACAAAGAGATGCAAGAAACCCTAGAATTCTGAAATCCTAGGTGATGCAAATTTCAGCCAAACCAAAAAACCTGAGAATTTAGGCAGCCTACTTTTTTTTTTTTTTTTTTTTGCAACCCTTGAACAATGAAGCCCAAGAATTAAATTTCAGGATGCAAGAAATTAAAGGATAGAATCAAACCTGATTCGAAACCTTGGTCTAAATACCAAATGATATGAACTCGCATGAATAGAATCCCTTGAACCTATAGTCAATTTCAAAACTTCCCAACAAAACTAAAATCAAGTCAATGGATGGAAAATTTAGACCCCATGAGAAGTTGTTTCAAGAACCTAGATTATATTAAAATCTAGACCTATTGAAGAACCTATCTCAAGAACCCAGATTACAAAGGAGGAACGCCATAAAGGTTGTGATTTACCTTTGATAAGTTCAAAAGTTCAATTAAGAACAAGAGAAGTAAAACTCAACTCACAATGAATAAATTTATCAAATTTCATAAACTTCTTAATATGAGGCAACAAAGAGTATTTAAAGCAAAACCTAATCAAACCATAGCCAAAATAAATCCCCATCTTCCAAAAATGCCCCTAGATGAACAGTGTCGTGGCTACAGTACAACACTATAGTTACTCGACTACAGTACTTTTGAAACGCTAGTTTGCTACAGTACTTCTTGAAACCGTAGTTCAACAAAATAATAAATTTACCAACATACTCTTGATTAGGCCCCCCTTAAGTCCTTCTCATAATTAAACCCAATAATTCTAAACTAATAAAATAAGTTATTTAAATGAGTTAAATAAGTTGAAAGTCTTCAAGGGCCCAAAGTCTTTATGTCATGTTGTTGCCCTCTTCCATAACTTATCAAATGAATCAAACAGGATTTTCATCTTTCAAGTCCATCTTGAGTGTTGGAGTCTTGCCAGTTTCATCCCAAGTGGATTGTATCAATCCATGCATTGCCTCCTTGATCTTCTTAGCTCTTGACCATGTAATTGACCCATCTGGAATTTGCAAAGGATCTTTAAGACTAGGTCCATTTTGGTGCCCATCATATCTCAACGCACTTACAGCTGGTCCATATACCTGTGTTGTGATACGATAATTGTTAGGGACACATGGTTCAAGGGAACTCGTGTAGCACCTACATGGTCACTTTTATAAATCAAGCTATTGAACAAGATTCCAAGTTCATGTATTTCACATTCACATTCAGTCATGTTTCACGTTCAAGTTCATGTCATGTCATGTTTAGTTCAATTCAATCTATGCTCAAGTTCAGATTATGTCAGTTTATGCCATGTTACACATCAAGTTATTTTATGCTTGCTTATGACTTTAATTATGCATTCGTACCTTTACTGTCATGCATGCATCATTAACCTGTGTGGAAGTTCTCTGTTAACTTGCTAAAATTTGTATTCAAATCTCGCCATGATAGTCTTAACTACCATTCTCCCGTGATAGGAGATATGTCAGATCGAGGAGAGGGAACGAAGCCTGCCCGATTGGAGGAGGTTGATTAAGTGGCGCCAATGCGATGCAAAGCTTGTGGCCTCCTTTGTTAGATTTTTGGACAGTATTATGGCTCAATGAGATGGCTCAGTACTTATTATTTTTAGGAAAAATCTAATTGTAAGCGATTCTGTGTACTAATACGCGCACTCATTCAATATGATTGGTCAGAAAGTAGATTTTATTGAAAACAGTGCTAATTTGAATTTATAATATGAAGGCAACAACATTAGTATGCAAATTAGTACACAAACTTGCTTGTACATAGCAAAACTCTTATCTTTATGATGTAATTATGGAACTTGGTCTACCATGTTTTGAGATTACAGTCTTTTGAGACATTTATTGTAATCATGGTGTATGTTTATCCTTTCAGTATGTATGGATCATGTTTTTAAGTATTTGGGATATTATTAGTTTGGTGTATAGTATTGTTGAAATAAAAAAATTATCCGCTACGAATATTGCAGATTATTAAATACATGTTAGAAATATTGCATCTTTTTCTGCCATGAACGGAGGCTAGTAACCTTATGTTGCATGTCCCGACTTTAGAATAATATCAATTATTTTCTCCCAAATCATATATATTTATGATATTAGTTATTTTCCTCCAAATTATAAATTTATGCTCATTCTTGCCTTGTTAGTAAATATTTGGTTTCAAGTTTAGAAGTGATTATGATTATGATTTTGACCAAATTTTTGGTAGGATTCTTGTTTATTTATGTATTTATTTCTCATACAATAATTCAGATTTTTCTTTTTTTGGAAATATCTTCATAATTTCAAATTTTGTAACTATTTAAGTCCAACTTATGGGATTCATAAAATAATTTCAAATTTTACTATTAATCAATCTTATTTAGAGTTTTATCTATGTTTTGGGCAAATCTCTTGTCTTCTATGATTCGATTATCTGTTTGAACTAGCCGTCGGAATTAATTTAAATTCTGTCTGACATCATTTTACAAAATACCCCTCATTTTAGAACATTATTGTGTAAAATGTTATGAAAAGTGGATGCGTTCATAATTTTTAGTAAGTTAAAACATTTGAAGAGCTTGCGCATAATTGCTATACACGGCAAGCAGGTGATTGGATAGATTTGGGTAGAACACCAAGGGGGGAAATGATTGCGGTGCGAGAAAAGAATGAAAAGGAGTACTGCAGGCCATCTATCAAATGTGAATAGAATACACAATTTTATTACTTGGGGTTGCTACATTTCAATCCTATAGTTAGAAAACTACTGTAGCAAAGTTAAGAATGATCACTATTTTAGGGGGCTAGATGAAGGATGAATTTTGAGTTCCAGTAGATACTTTAGCTATCAGCATTAGTATTATATTATCTCTTTCCCTCCCTTGCTCTCAAAAAACACATGCAAAATGGAATATCTAGAGCCTTTTATGAAAGTAAGTTGTAGCTTAGCTTAATATCTAAAGTCACCCGAATTATTACGGGGCCCATAAGCCCAATAGTTTATCTTTTGGCCCGTTGAGAGATTTAGCAGATGATTTTGAATGATATTAATCAGCCAATATTTTTAATAAACAGAATTGAGGTTTATCGAGTAAATTTGAAGAGGCCAAGGGTCCAAAAGTTATTATGGTGCATTATTGAATTTTAGTGAATCCAATAATCGGGTTAGAAATCATTTAATTTTATGAAGCATGTGGGCCCAATTTAATTGGTATTAGGCCGAATATTTTTTTAAAAACTCCAAATTTGGCTAACTATTATTTATTAATCGACATTGTCTACGAAAATATAGGAAAACAGGAGAATTGAGTTAGATCCATTAAATGGCTCAACCCACGTACAAAGCCCAATCCATGTGTATGTGTAATGAACCAATTGTGGGCTTATCAAGAGATATTGAGTTGATGATAATAATAAAAAAAAAATGATAAATAAGTTTTTTCTTGAATGAAAAATGAAATGAAAGGTAGATAAATAATAGAAGAATTCAACATTTTCTTGAGCAATTAATTGAAATTAGAGCATAAATCACAAGAATGGCAAATCCATTAAGATATAGAGATATCAACCTAGTTGAAGCAAAACAATTATGTCTTTTGATCTCGATGCCTAACGAAGGCCATGATCTTTGTGGGATTGCAAATTTGATTGTAGGAAGTTACATGTATAATTTAAAGGTGGTGACTAACTTCGGAATGATTTTTCTCTTGAAGAGTTATCATTTCATGACCAAAATCTTGTTATCATTATTTTACCGATTTCTTAAATTTTGATCTGATATCTTTAATTACTTTTTTTTTTTATATATAGGAAACATGACTTCCATTAATAAAAAGAAGATTATAGACATTTATCAAGCCATAGAACTTAAGAAAAAAAGTCTTGAATACAATCCCACCACGTAGCAATATCTTCAACATTAATCGCATAACGCGCTAAACAGTGCGCTGCCCTATTTCCTTCTCTATGAGCATAGACAAATTTACAATCAGCGAAGTGCTTGGAAAGAATTTTAATCTCACTATATTACAGCCCAAGCAGGGAGTCTTCTATGGAGTGCCGTTGCAATGCCTCAACTACTAACAAGCACTCAGATAGAACTTGGATGTTTGCAATACCCATATTAGAACATAACTGCAGTCCTCTGAAAATAGCAATTAGTTCAATAACTTCTGGTTCCTCAACCTTGTGTTCAAGCTTGCTGGCAGCCATTAAAACGTTACCCTAGCCATCACGTAATATGTAGCCCATATCGGATTTTCCCACCTCTCCAAAGATAGCCCCATCCACATTTAACTTTAAAAAACCTGCTGAAAGAGGTTTCTAATGAAAATGTTTGTTCAATTGAAACTTAGGCAGGGTTCTTACCTCTTTAAAATTTATGAGCAAACTCAAAGCATTGGCAGCTATATTTCTTGGAATTAGCAAGACCTGTTCATGAACCATTTTGTTACGCCTATACCAAAAACCCCATGCCAATGCAAAGAAAATAGGCAGTTTGTCACTGAAGGCTCCTTGACAGAGAGATAAAACAACATCAAAGAGTCTCATATCAGTTGCAAAATTCACCTCTGGCAAGATCTCCTTCCAAATACTTTGTAAATTGCTACAACTTAACAAAGCATGATTGAGGTCTTCACATTGAAAACCACAAAATCCACACTGGGCTTCCGTAAGAACTCTCCTCTTTAATAGGTTAGCTTTAGAGGGTAGGCCTTCTTTGCATGTGCGCCAAGCAAAAATTTTAATTTTACTCAGCACTGGCATCTTCCAAATCTGTCTCCATACTACCTTTGAAAAGCTTTCTGAAGAGGATTCAGCCCCATGAGAACCCAACCTTGTTTTAAGAAGCCTATAGCAACTTTTAACACTAAAGACTCCATTTCTCTCATAGGAGCAGATTTGCTTGTCACAATTAGCTCATGGGCAGATCACTATCTTGAGAATATTTGACACCACATTTGGATTGAAGAGAGATCTCAGCTTGTGCATATCCCAACTTCTTGAATCAGCTTCGAAGAGAGTACTAACAACATATGTGGTATTAGTATCAGGACCAACTGAGGTTTCTGAAAGTAGAGTCCCGTGCCTTGGAATCCACTGATCCGACCATATTCTTGCTCGTCTTCCACACCAATCCTCCATCTACAGCCTTCAAGCATCCATCTCTTTGCTTCCCATATTCCCCTCCAAGTGTAAGAAGGGTTCCTTCCTAACCCAGGTTGTGAAAAGGAGGAATTAAGAAAATATTTAGACTTAAATAGCGTGAACAGCAGGGAGTTTTCATTTTGTAGCAATCTCCACCCTTGTTTATCCAAAAGAGCTAAATTAAATAATCTGAGTTCTTTACACCCCATCCCCCCACATGACCTTTGTCTCACACATTCGAGACCAACTCACCCAATGGATCTTCCTTTCTTATCCTTTTTGACCCCACCAAAACTTCGCAATTAAACCCTCCAAATCAACACACAAAGAAGAGGGTAACAAAAAACAGCTCATGGAATAGGAAGGTACAGAGAGAGCCACAGCTTTTAAAAGTACTTCCTTTCCCCCTTGAGAAAGTAACTTCTCTTTCCAACATTGGAGCTTTCCCCAAACTCTCTTTCTTATAGAGAGAAAGGCTCTATGTCTAGATCTGCCCACAATAGAAGAAAGACCCAGGTAACGTTCATACTATTGAATCTCACTATTTCCCCATAGTTGCTGTATTTCATCAGACCTAACAGCAAGAGAAACATTACCACTGAAGACCATAGTTGTCTTTTCCTTGTTAATTTTCTGGCCAGAAACTAACTCATATCTGTCTAGAATAGCCTGCACTCTTCTATTCTCCCCCATCTCAGCCTTACAAAAAATAACACTATCATCTACAAAGAGCAGATGATTTATGTTTGGGGCACCTCTACATATTCTCAAACCAGATCCTTTTAACCCTGCTTCCTTTAGTAAGGTAATTAAACCTTCAGTACAAAGAAGGAACAAATAGGGGGAAAGCAGATCCCCATGCCTCAAACCTTTGGAAGGGATTACAGGTCCTTTGGGATCACCATTAATAAGCACCGAGTAAGAGACAGAGTTGACACAATACATAATCAAGTTAATGAAGTTCTGGTGAAACCCCATAGTCTCCATTATTGACTTGAGAAAGCTCCATTCAACCCTGTCATATGTCTTACTCATGTCAAATTTTAACGACATGAACCCCTTCTTACCTTTTTTCTTCTTTTTAAGGTAATGTACTAACTCGTAAGCAATTAGTACATTATCTGTTATCAAACGACCAGGAACAAAAGCACTTTGGCTATCACCAATAACCCCATTCAAAACAGATTTCAGCCTATTAGAAATCACCTTTGCAATCAATTTATAAACCACATTGCAGAGGCTAATGGGCCTATAGTCATTGAATTTTAAGGGAGATTTCATTTTCAGAATAAGAGTGATAAAAGTGTGATTTAGAGAGGCAGAGAAAGAACCTAAGTTTAATGCCTCCAGAACTACGAAAGTAATTGACTCACCCACCACATGCCAGTACTTTTGAAAGAAATTGGGGGCATGCCATCCAGGCCTGGAGCT
This sequence comes from Juglans regia, assembly GCF_001411555.2. Taxonomy (NCBI): domain Eukaryota; kingdom Viridiplantae; phylum Streptophyta; class Magnoliopsida; order Fagales; family Juglandaceae; genus Juglans; species Juglans regia. The sequence continues at coordinate 23,110,246 of NC_049903.1, forward strand.
GAAGAGGGATTCATCTGGTCAAGTGCCCTTTTGACTTCATCTGCAGAGTATACTCTTGTCAGCTCCTCATTCATTGAAGGATTCACTCTTCCTGATAAAGACTTCAGAAAATTCAAGGAACCACTCGGATTAGAGCAAGAAAACAAATTCTGGAAGTAGTTCAGAATTACTCTGTCCCGACCATGAGCTTCATGCCAATTCCTGTAGTCATCCTAAATTTTAATGAGCTTGTTTTTCCTCCTCCTCTGAGAAGCTTTCATATGGAAGTACTTAGAGTGTTGGTCACCCTCCTTCAACCATGCTGCTTTTGACCTTTGACGCCACATTATTTCATCCATTTCAAGCCATTTTTGCACCTCATCTCTAGCAGTGTCATAGTCCTCTCTACCCATCCCTAAATGACCTTTATCATGGACCAAAGCAAAATTCTGTTTTGCTCTTTGAAGCTTCTACTGCACATGTCCAAAAGACTGTCTATTCCAGGAAGTCAGCTGGCTTCTGCAACATTTAATGGCCTTCATCACCTCACCCATATTGGACTGGGAAGCACATCTTTCCCAATTTTCTTTAATAATATTTTTACACACTTCCTCACCCACCCACATAGACTCAAACTTGAAGGGTTTTTTTACTCTAGCGATTTCAACAACACCTTCGAAATTAACCCAAATCGGTACATGATCCAAATATTCTACCAAGCCATGAGTAACAACAGCATTTGGAAACAAATCCCACCAAGAAGAGTTAGCTAAACACCGATCTAGTCTTTCACTAATGCATTGGTTCCCTTCCCTACGATTGCACCAAGTAAACGGGCCCCTCTGAAACTCAAATCTCTCAGACCACAATCATCAACCACAGACCTGAAAGACTCAATTTGTCTCTCTGGGCGAGGCCTCCCACCTCTTTTCTCAGAATGACACAACACCTCATTGAAGTCCCCTAGGACCAGCCACGGTTCCCCATTCACAGTACTTAGCGTCCTCATTAACTCCCAAGTACAAAACCTCAAACTAACTTCAGGATTTCCATAAATGCCAGATAAAAACCAAGAGAATGAATCACCTTTAACAATAGCTTGTATATGGAAATTGGAATAATTAATAATAGACAAATCCACATCTTTTCCCCATAACAATGCTAAACCCCCCACCCCCCCTTCTACCACAAGAACCAATCGGTAAACAGTTTACAAAACCAAGTCTGAACTTACATTGATCGAATTCACGAGCTGACAACCTTGTTTCTTGCAAGAACAGTACATCGGGCTCTTCCCTCCTGATCAAATCCCGAAGGGTACGAATGCCCCGTGGGTTCCCAAGCCCACGGGCATTCCAGCTCATTATTCTCATTAATCACGGCGATGCTAGATCCCAACTGCCACCGATAGATTAGCTGAACCACCATTATCCTTGCCCGCTACCGACGAAGCTTGGCTGTGTTTTTTGGTAACCCTGAGATTGGAAGCCTCTCCGTCCCTCTCTATTTTGGTAACCTTCCTCTTACGCGTGCCCAGAGACACCTTTTCCTCTTTTTGATTCGAGTAAGTCTATATAGCCGCTACTGTTCATCTTCCACCGCACTCCATCTGACGTGTTTTTTCTTTTCTTTTCTTTTTTTAAAAAAAAAAAAAAAAAAGAAGAGAAAACATGCATTTTAATTTCAATTCCCCCCATCCTGCGTTCTTCCTCATTTCTTCTCTCAGAAACCATTCCCCCTCCTTCTCCCGCGTTCTCTCCACCACTCCCCCAGATCGTGTCCTTTCGCCGCCGGCTTCACCCTGCCAGCTCTGTCCCATCAGTCGGAAGTGCATGGGTCCATCACGTCGGCACCGAGTGACAAACATTGTCCATTGGGTTTGCCATTTCTATACTGCAGCACCTTAGCAGTCCTCCGCTCACTGCATTCAGTCCTCCACTAGTTTGCTGCTGCCGAGAGCCACCTTAGCTCGTCTTGCAAGGGTAAGAAATTTCAGAAAATGGGTTTTTTTTTCTCTTTTCGTTGCATATCTCCGATCGTCTAACAGATCGATTCCTGTTTATTTGATCTGTGTTTTGTGGGATTTTTGGGTTGTTGATGTTGTATGTTTTTTTGGTTGTTGATAACATCTGAAATGAGCCGATTTGATGTTTGTTTGATCTGTGTTTTGTGGAGCTTTTGGGTTGTTGATAACATCTGAAGATATTTATGGAGACACCATCGATATTGCAAGCAGTGGTCAACTGGTTTGCTATGTATGAGGTTGTTGATAACATCGGAAGAGCTTTTGGCCCTTATTGTCTCTAGTAAAAATAAACTATCTTTAGAAGTTTTTAAATTTTTTACTTATATAAAAAAAAAAAGTTCTGCAAACATACACTAGGTCCCATTTAGCCATCCTTATTGCTATGTATGAGGCTATATATGCTGTACAATAGTTTGTGTAAAACAAATTGATCCACTAATGTTTAGTTGGATGGGGTTGTTTGTTGCCTTTGTGCAAGTAAATGGAAAACTAGTTTATAAACAAATGTGGAACAGTCTAGACAAACAATTTAGCATAGGATTAATTTTTGAATACCAGTCTCAAGTCTCTAATTTTTTCACTGTCCTCTGTTTTGCTGCTTCCAAGAATTATAGGAACTTCTTATAATTCTTTAATACTTCTTATAATTCTTTAATAAGTGGAATTGTCAAGGTTAGAAATTGCAATGGTCTTGGTGAAAGCCAATCACACATCGTCTCAAAACTTGATTCCGGCGAAAATTATCCCCTTGGGAATACATTAAGGCAACAATAAATAATAAGTTGGAAAAAAAAAGTTAATTGTGGCGATTTGAAGTGACGACCTAGCAACCAAATAATTCTAGAAAATATCATGACCATTATAGGATTCTAGAAAGATCACTTGAAATGCCTTCGTAATTCTTATATGAAACTAATCTTTAATTGAGTTGTAAAAGTTTAGTTTTGATTTTTTTGGGGCTAGCTAGAAGTTCTTTTTATATGTTGCAGTTAAAAATGATTATATTATCAAATGATTTACCTCTTAAGAATGCCAAATGATACCGAAATTATTTCATCAAGAAGGTGATCGCACCCGTTAAATATGCGAATGAAATGAAAAGAAGATAATTTGATTTTCATATTAAAAACATTAAAACATAAGAGATAATTCGTTTATTTTAAAAAGCAACAAAAAAAAAATAACAACTTAGATTGTTGGTTGACCCCTTTTCTCTCTTTCCATATATTTGAAAAGAGTAATGATAGGCTCGCATACTTCTTACAATTTTGTTTTCATAACTCTACTTAAATGAAAGATATGTTTATAAAATAATAATATTCTTATAACTCTATTTGATAAAAACAAGCTCATATAAGACCTTTTAAAATAAATTTATAAAATATTGTAAAAATAGGTGTCTTAGATCACTTTTCATCTAAATGAAAAAAAATATTAATTGGAATGGGACTAGTTTGAAAAAATAGTTGTCTTAGATCACTTTTCATCTGAATGAAAAAAAAAATATTAATTGGAATGCGACTAATTTGAAGAAATAGTGTCTTTGATCACTTTTCAATTGTAAAAATAACAATTTTGTGCTCTAATTTACAAGTGGCCTCTTTTTGTCTTGAATGAGACTACTTCTAATGACTTTGTATGCAGGTTTTTTTTCCAGCCCTTAGCTTCTATACCTTGTGAATGTAGGTTGCGGGATTTCTTATGTTTTGTTAATGTTGTTTCATCAATAGTTATTGAATAAATTATGTGATGGGTGGAGAGGAAGATGGAAGGCCACCTAGGCCTTCTACATCGATTTCAGGAACCCAGGTATGATACACATTGGTTATTTGAAAATATCGCACTCCAAAAATATTGTGAAGATTTACTTAATCCATTGTTTATTTATATATTATAGGGATATTATGGAAATGTAAATCCATATAACCTGCCATATATGATGCCTCCAAATCCATATCCATATCCCTGTCCAAATCCGTACGCTTGGGGTAGCCAGGTATAGTTATTTTAGTATTTGCGTATTTTTTTTATTGAATGGGTTTGAGTCATTCTAACAAAGTTGGTTTTTTGCAACATCTGCCACTGCCACCCTTTGGAACAACCACAACCATGCCATCCCCTCTGTCGAGTAATCAAAAGGAGTTGAGACGAGGTGAAGATACAACCCAGGTAGTTCATTTGAGTCTCTTTTTATGGTTGTTTCTTGTACCTCCGTATTTTCCTGATTTTATAATGTGCATTCTGAAAAATGCAACAGCAGTCGCCTATGCCACCATGTGTGCCAACTATGCCATACCCACATTGCGCAAGTGAGTCATCAACTATGCCATCCATAACTGTAGCTGAAAAGAATTATGTAGCTGAAAAGAATTCAGGAGGTACACTTTTAACCATAACAGTTAACATCCACTAAATATTTCGTCCAAATACAATGTTCCTAACCATGCAATCTTCCTTCTCAGAAGCATATCCACATTCATATCCACATCCATATCCATATCCATATCCATATGCTTGGGGTAGCGAGGTAAAGTGTTGTTAGGATATTGATTTTGTTTAATGCGTGGGTTTCAGTCATTCTAATAGAGTAGATTTTTTGCAGCATCTGCCACCGCCACCCTTTGGACCAACCATGCCATCCCCTTTGTCGAGTATTCCGGAGGAGTTGAGACGAGGCGAAGATACAATCCAGGTAGTTCATTTGAGTATCTTTTTATGCTTGTTTCTTCTACCTCTGTATATTCCTTACTGAATAACATGCATCTCGAAAAATGCAGCAGTCGGTGATGCCACCACGTGTCCCAACTATGCCATCCAATTCCCAAGCTGAAAAGAATTTAGAAGGTCTATATTTGAATGCATGCATATCAGTTAACATTAGCTAAATATATTAAAAATGCTGAGTCTCTAACCATGCAATCTTTCTTGTCAGAAACTTCATCCGACATAAATATAGAGCGAGATGCGGAGGGGATGAATGAAGTATCAGATGATGATAATAGAGTTGAATCAGATGATGATAATAGAGTAGAGCCTCCAAAATCTGGTATGCACTTTGCTACTGATAAAGAGGTTTTAGACTATTACAAACGATATGCCAAACAAGAGGGTTTTGGTGTTATCATAAGAAGAACGAAGAGAGATCTGGATGGGGGTGTGAAGTATGTGACAATTGGCTGTGCACGTGGCGGTAAGTATTATCCTAGCTGCAGTAATCTATCAAAGCCACGACCAACGACAAAAATAAATTGTAAGGCTAAGATAAATGCTCGATTTGTTAATGGGGTATGGGTGTTGACCAGTGTTGATCTTGTTCACAATCATAGTACGGTTAGCCCACAAAAATCTTGATTTTTTAGATCTCACAAATATTTGGATGAATATAGTCAGAGAATGCTCGATTTGAATGACAGAGCGGGTATCCGGATGAATAAAAATTTCCAAGCACTTGTGACTGATGCGGGGGGGTTTGAGAATTTAGCTTTACAAGAGAAAGATTGTAGGAATTTTATTGACAAAGCTAGAGACTTAAGAATGAGTAAAGGAGGTGGTGAAGCACTAAACGGGTACTTTAAGAGAATGAGGAAATTGAATGATGACTTTGTTTCCATCATGGATGTGGATGATGAGTTTAGAGTTAGGAATGTGTTTTGGGCTGACGCACGAAGTTGGGCAGCGTATGAGTATTTTGGAGACGTCATCACGTTCGATACAACGTACCTGACAAATAGGTAGGGGATGCCGTTTGCTCCCTTTGTTGGAGTAAACCATCATGGACAGTCCATACTCTTAGGGGCAAGCTTGATTTCAAGCGAGGACACAAGTACATTCGTGTGGTTGTTTGAAGCATGGTTAGAATGCATGAATGGACGAGCACCCGCAGCCATCATAACAGACCAAGACAGGGCAATGAAGAATGCGATTGAAATTGTATTCCCGAATGCAAGACATAGATATTGTCTCTGGCACATAATGCGGAAACTGCCGGAGAAATTGGGATCCCACTCGGGATATAACGCAGGACTGAAGACTGCAATTCAGAGTGCAGTCTATGATACACAAAATTGTGAACAATTTGAGGAGAAGTGGGGGCAGTTAATTCAAAAGTATGACCTTATCGACAATGCATGGTTGCAGGGGTTGTACACCGAGAGGTCATTTTGGGTGCCAGTTTACTTGAAAGGTGTATTCTGGGCTGGTATGAGCACTACCCAACAGTTTGAAAGCATGAACGCCTTCTTCGACGGATATGTGCATTCCGGTATGACATTGAAAGAATTTGTCGATCAATTTGACAATGCTTTGAGGAAGAAGGTGGAGGCCGAGACGACAGCTGATTTCCAGTCCTGTAACCAAACAATCCCATGTGTATCCCTATTCAAAATTGAGATGCAGTTTCAATTATTATACACGAATGCAAAATTCAAAGAGGTCCAAGCAGAGGTTTGGGGGATGCTTTTATGTAACCCTTCACTTGTGGGCACTGAAGGTAGCATTTCCACGTTCGATGTTGCAGAAGAAATCTCTACACCTGATGGACAGTCCAGAATTGTGAAGTACATGGTTTACTTTAATGAATATGAATGCGAAGTTCAATGCACGTGTGCCTTGTTTGAGATGAGGGGGATTCTCTGCAGGCATGCATTTAAAGTCTGTCAGATGAAGTACATTCATGTGCTGCCAGATAAATATGTGTTAGATCGATGAAGGAAAAACTTAAAGAGAAGATACACACTGGTTAAGAGTAGCTATGATGATGTACGGGTCAATGCGGATGCACGACGCTATGAGCTTCTCGTACAAAGATGTCTAAGATTTGCGACGCGTGTATCTCGAAATGATAAGCATGTGAATGCATTCTTTCATATGTTGGAGGACTTTGAGCATAAGTATGTAGGATTAGAGCCTGAGTCTGGTTCAACAAAGTTAAAAGAGAACGTGGTTGGCGATAAGGATAAGAAAATATTAAGCCCGCACGTTGTTTTGGGGAAAGGGAGACCCCCAACAAGAAGAAAGGTCCCAATGGTCGAGAAGGCTACAAGGAAGCGAAAGAAGAAACAGGTATTACATTTTGCAATGTCGGGCTGGTATAGATTTTGTGCTGCATACATCTATTATTCCTAACAAAGTGGGTAATTTTTATTTTTTCCTTTTTAGACTTACAGGAGTCTATTTGAAGACGCTTCACAGAATGTGGACATCCCGATGTCAAGCGGAGGTGATATTGTTGACGAGGTTGTTATCCCAACCCAGTGTAGTGCTCTAACACAAGTAAGGCCTTCGGCCAATGATGAGGTGTGTGGTTATTTCCACCTTTTGACATATATATTATTCCTGTTTTAATGTAATAAAAAGAAATAAGTGACATTAGGCATGCATTTATTCAGGCTATGCCAAGCTTGCCCCATGGAACTTAGCATATATAAGCGAGGGGAGTGTATTTGTATTTTGGAGATCTCAGCTTTTTGTCAACTATGGTGGAAGATAGAGACTGGGCATATTCTCTGAAAGTAAATATGGAATTAGCACTCTGACCACTTTTTGTTTACTATCTTCAACTACCTTGCAATGCAGCGGCTAATCTAAGTATTACTACTGGAGGTAAGCGTGAAGATGCCCAGATAATGTTAAATGAGTTTTAGCTGTTTCGAACTGCCTAAGCAATTGTATAATTTTAGTCATTGTGAAAATTTGAATTATTTTAGTTTTTCTATGCATAAATATATATATATATATATATATATATATATATATATGCTTCAGCTAGGCTCAGGTCACAAATTTTTCTGGTGTTATCAAACTTGTGATATCAAATGGTTATTAATGGTTTATTGTCTTCTTCATAATCATGCAGAAACAAATGGCTGCTTTTTAGTACATTCGTAAGCCTTATGGAATGGCGTAGGCAGATTTCGGAGGTTATGTATTCAAACTCTTGTGGAATGTGCCACATTTTTTGTTGACGCAACAGAAGGAGAATATGTACTAGAAGTTGAAAGGAGAATGACTTTTGTGCTTGGAAATTTTTATAACCTTTGGTGAATTTTGAAGTTGCCATAGATACAACCTTGACAACTTTGTAAATACATATGGAAATTGAAGTGGAGAATATTGTGAAGGTTTTCAGTACATTCGTAAATTATGGTTGGATGCTAGTTTGAAAATATAACATTTTTGGTGTGTAAAAATATTTAGTACCACGTGTATAATATTAGATATATATATTTACTAATTATATACTAATAAAAGAAGTATATGCAGTGAACAAGTTCGTGCTTGGAAATTTTTATAACCTTTGGTGAATTATATACTAATAAAATATTTGGTCCGGCCATTACGTACCACCATGACCACAGTTGGCCATGGAGATGTACATGCAGTGAACAAGTTCGTGTGGTTCTTCATATGCCCTTCATTTTGTACAACCTTTGGCCTAACTGCCTGCTTATGAGTATTGGTAAGCACTGAACTCTGGTATTTTCTATTTCCTCATGCTTAGATTGTTTTAACTGTTTGGATTGTCCTCTAGTTTTCATTGGACTCTCCTATTTTCTGTTTCCTATTAAGATAATTCATAACAAATTTCATCTGATTTGTGTTGGATCTGAATTGGTTGGGATTGGCTGGCTTGTCTTTGTTGCAGAAATTTAGCTGTGTTTTTTTTTTTTTTCAGCCCTACTGTGGAGAGTGTGTATCTCTTCAAGGGGATCTCAAAGGAAATGCCACACCCTTCAAGAGTCTGATACAAATCTAAGCATTTCTTTAGTTTGTGAAGATCATTCCAATGAGATGTAGAAGAGAAGTATACTATTTGTATAAAAAGTTCATTGCATATGGTTTCTAATCGTTTTACTTGCCAAAAAAGTTCTTGTGGGATGGTTTCTTTAGTTTTACTTGCAATGGTTTCTTTATTTCCTATTGCCAAAAGATAATGCATGGCAATACTGGTATATAGCATTAAACATGAACAGCAGCACAGTTTGAGGGTGGCTTTATTATTGGGTTGATAAGCTTATGTTGAGGTGTGTGGTTATTTATGTCTCAGTTATGTTTCTACTACAGCGGCTTGGGCAACTGCAGCATACATGATGAAACTTCAATGAGCAAGAGGTAGTTCATTTGAGCATGGCTTTTGTGTTGTTAGGATATGGACATCTACGGTTGGGAAATATGGTATTTGTTGGTGTTCTATTGGGAATCTGGTTCAACAATGTTCCTGTTTTAGTGATATTGTATTTGCTTTTATGTATACGCTCAAGATTCACTACTATTGAATCTCGGATTGATTGTAGTATGGTTCAAGTTGAATTTCTTTATTTTTGTATTTGAGGAGGTTGAAGATGCATTTGGCTACTGTTGTAGGAAGCTGAATTCTGACAATTTCTTTGTGGATAAGTGATTCCATATCGGTATTCTTTGTGAATTATTGCTTTCTCAGGCTATCGGTATTCTATAAGTGATTCCATATCAGCAGTGATAAAACGATCTAAACTCTTTTTTTAAAGGATCTAAAACTCTTTAGTTCTTCATAGAATATTGGTGTCTCGGTGAATTAATGCATATGTTCATGAGGAATGTATCTATATAGAAAAATACTATTTATGACCTTTATATTTGTTGTCATATCAGGAAATGATGAAATAAGATAGAACTGTCACTAGATCAGATTCCACTCACAAATTATTTGCCTCTCGTGCTAGCAAGTTGCAAGCACAAAGGACTTGGTCTTCTCTGGATGATGCCTCTCCCCATGCTCTTTTCATTCACTGTAAAAGCTAAACCAAACTTTACCGATTCAAATGAAGCATAGCGCAAGGATCCATTTTCATCTCTATCTCCTCTTCTCTATATTTACCCAAACAAGACTTGCTGTAGCACCCAAATCAACTTCGTAAGGATGATCTCTGCATGTATAGCAGCCCAGCCAACTCATAAGGAACACAGGACTACAGTGCCTCCGTCTCTTTTCTTTCCTTTCTGCTGTTTCCTCAAATAACTCTCGTTATAGCACTAACTACAACTTGAGGTTGCTCTGCACACACAACTTCAAAATATACCCAATGGTAATTTGTTTATGACTACTTTGAACCGCTGGGTATCATAAACGAATTGCAAGCATAGAACGTTGGCAAGGTATATTCAACTATGAGCTGCTTCTGCTGCCGTTTATGAGCAGGATTGGCATTAGAGTCTTATTTCATTTCCACTCCTAATTAATATATAAAGGTAGGTATCTTTAGAAGATAAATAATCTGTAAGGAGAATTACAAGACAAGCATATTTATAATTTCAGTACAGAAAAAAATAAAGATAGTGAAAATGTACAGCCGACAAGCTAATTCTGAAAGAACCTTGACAATGGTACAAGCAGCTGTCATGTGCAAGTGCATAGAGTTCCCAACAATTACACATTGACAGTCCAAAATTAAAGCCAACTTCCTCCAAAAATATTGCCAACTCCAAAAGATAAATAAAATAAATATTGTCAATTCCAAATATTGCTCCAAAAATAATGTCAATTGCCATGCAGAACATTGAACTTAATATCCATAAAAGCTGTCATAATTAGACTTCATATATTGCATATCAGTTCAATGTTCAGATCCGATCATTCTATTTACATTTAAAACTAACATGATACATCTACATTCAGAACCAACCAAAAACTATTACAAGAGATACAAACCAATATAGACACAACAATATACGTACGACCCTATTCTCTACTATCCTTCTTCGAAGCTCGTCTTCATGCTTCTTCAGCATTTGCTCTCTGTCTATTAGTTTGTCTTTTTCTTTTTTAGCTTCATACTCACGCAACAATATAGCATCCTCCCTCTTCCGAAGATCATCAATCTCTTGTCAAGTTTTTCTCAGATAATACTGATTGAAGTATATCTGCCCAAATGAAGAATTTACATTTTCTTTCTCCCTGTGTACAATTCAAGAATTTCAATCTTCATGTATAAAAATTGATCTACATGCATTCAAGAGCAATACAAAAAAAAGAAGATAATTATTTACCGTATGATAATTCGGACAAGCATAAAATTTCCGTCCAGGATTATTGTGGGTGTAGGAGATCTTTAATGGCGCTTTCAAACCACACCAACAACTTGGTGATTCGATTTCAAGATCATTAACTACACACGATGATGATTGACTCGATGCCATAGTTTGTCTACGTCATGATTGACAGATGGTAGGAGCAGAATATCAAAAATCATATAAACCCACAAGGCAAATATGACACCAATTAGCAGATAGAATAGAGGTAAAAAAATCTGAGCATCTAGATTTCACATCCAATTCAGCATGTATTTTTTTTTTTTTTTACAAACCAAATAAAAAACTATCTAAAACCAGAAGTTGTTGATCATTTCAAAATACTCACAAGCAAAAGCAGTTAAAATGCTAACAACAAGCATGCTTTGAGGAACATCGATTTCATATGTAAAAAATCCATCAAAATGTAATGGTTGAGAAAATATACTATTACATTACATTAGATGTGGACATGAATTTTGATGAAGTTTCCTGCTTTAGCAATATAAAGATTTCGCAAGAAAGAATAACATAACAAAAAAAAAAAAAAATTAAGCCAAAAAAATTTAAGTTATATAAAACTGAACATGGTTTAGCTGACAACTATGGAACTTTTGACAGCAAACAGAGATAAGAAAATGCATTCCTAGGTTCTCATGTAGCCATAGCAAATACCAATGGACAGCAACAAAGGAAGATTGCAAACAATCTAAATGATCAGTTTGTTTTTTCCCTGAGACTGGATGATCAAGCAAATATTTTAACAGCTATGTTATAAACAGCACAATTTGAACAATGTTGACTAGTTATTGTATATTCTGTACTAGAAAACTGCAGAGATTGAAAAGAAGGCAAGGAGTGTTTTCAAAACCCTTGTGTTTGAGTTGTTTGGATCTTGCATGAATTATATGATTGTGGGCGAGTCAGAATTCTTAGGTTATTAATTTGCTTAAGACATGCTTGGCCTGCCTTATCTTTAGAAAAATTATAGACTATCACTCTTTGGGTTTTGTTTGATTTATAACTTTTTTGTTTTTTATCTCTGTATTAAGATATTGCTTTTGTATGTTCAATCTCATGATACTGCTACTAGTCTTTTGCCATTAGAAACCTATATTCTATTGCACAAAATTATGAATGGAATGCACTAGCAAGTTTGCAAAGATGAAAAGGGTTTTTCCTTAATTTCCTTTTGGCAATAGTATGACAATTGAAATAATTATCAGTAACTTCATGACCAGTAACTAAAAAAAAAATTGTGTCACATATGCAGACCACTCGTGACTACACATTAGCATAAATACAATGAGATCATGAGAGAATTGTTTTAAACAGCCAACAAGAGGCATATAATTTACTAAAATACAAATTAATACAGACATAAGATTTAGGTACAACTAACAAAACTATTTGGCATAAAATATTTTGGCAAATTGCTAACTGTTTACTTGGCAATTATTTTACATTCAACACTTAACATTGTTCATAACAGAGCTTTTACAAAAACAAAATGTAATTTACAAGGGATGTAACCTAATTTCTAAATGGTTTTTTATTTGGAGTACAAAAAATACTAGGGTTTTCAATCGGCATTGACACAAAGGTAGATGCATAAACTGAATTTGAAACAAAAATTACCTTTCACGGAGATTTCTTCAAACTAAAAAACTGAAGTGAGTCAGGGAGATGGGTCTTCAAACGGTTGTGGTGAATCGGTCCCTGTGTCTCCAAAAATAATGCATAAACAAAAATGAGAGATGGGTCTTCAAAGGTAGACATTTAAAACGAATTGGAAAAAAAAAAAAAATTACCTTCGCCGAAATTTCTTCTACTGAAGGGGTGAGGGAGATGGGTCTTCAAAAGTTAGGCTCCATCACTCCAGTGGCTTTGGGCTGAAAGGGGGAGAGAGAAGGGGTGAAATAAAATGCATATCTTCCAGTTAGTTGTTTCTAGGGTTTGGGAGATTTTGGAGATTTTCTAGGGTTTCGGAGATTTTGGAGATTTTCTAGATTTTGGGGATTTTGGGGTTAGCCGTGGGGATGAGTATGAGGTTCGAAAGGGAGAGTTCTGAGGCTCGATCGAGAGGGAGAGTTCTGAGGCTCGAAGATGGAGATGCGTTTCGTCGAGTGGCGTGAGATGCATATCCGGGAGAGTGAAGCAGCTTGGGATTGAGTAGAGAAACAACCGTGACGTCGACAGGAACCGGGTTCGGCCACGTCAGGAGTGTGGCGTGCGGGTAGCGAACCGGAGGCTGAGTAGAATATTTCTTTTGATTCTCAGCTTTTAGATGAAAAGAAGATATCCTTTTCCATTTTCTGCTAGACATGCCATCAGGCCCATTACCTGCATGGGCTGCTTCTGGCTGCACTTGTTCTGTTGTAGACCTAGGTTCATATTCCTGGGTCCCATCCATTACTGCACCTATTGAGGGCCCTATTGGGCTTTGGGACTTCAAAGGCCCTTCCATGATCCCCTTAGTAGCAGGAATCTAGGAAATCTTCGTCAATTCAGCATCATGGGGTTTAGAATCCATGACCTAGATATCCGCCACCTGCTTCCACTTCCCTTCCGTTATTTACTCCACCAGTATCGCCTACTAGATTTTCGAATGGTTTCTCCAGTGAAGCCTCACCTTCCATTACATGGTCTAGGTGATGACTCATTGGACCCAACTTAGCTCTGGATTGAGAGGCCTTACTTCGATCTCCAGACCCCAACGCCCTCAACCAAACACTATATGGAAGTTCTATAGCTTCAGAAGAGGGAGTTCCACCCCCTGGGAACAGTCCTTATTCGCATGACATAGGCGCCCGCATCTATAATAAAAGTTGGGCATCCTCTTGTAAGAGAAGCGTACCCAAAAGGATTTACCAGTGCCAATGTCTATTTTGGTACCTCCCAATAAAGGTTTGAGTAGATTAATAGCAACACGAACTCGCATAAACTCACCCCATGCTATTTCCCCTTTAGCCAGATCTACCTCCTCTACCCGACCAACTTTGTTGCCAATCAGACGACCCACATACTCATTTCTTGCCATGAATGGAAGGTCGTGTAGTCTAATCCAAAACAGGGCTTCTGAGAGCATTAGCATTGGTTTATGCATATGCATATGTAAAATTACCTCTTTTACATATCCACTTTGTCATTCAAGCAAAATTCTCACATTGACTTATGCATATTTGAGACAAAATAATAATAAAATATTATTATTTTATTATTATTACTTTTTTGCTAAAATCTATTTTTTTATATATATTTTGCAATTAACATCCACTACATATATTTGACATTAATAATACAAATATAATAATAAAAAATAATATATTAAAAATATAATAAAATGAAAAAAATATATATAATATATTATAATAATAAAATGAATGTGCAAGTGAATGTTTGTTTTGTTGTTGAAGGAGGGAGAAAATGAAAGGATTGTGTGAGAGAGAGTGGGAGGAGAGAGAAATAATTATTTAAATATGATTTGTAGGGTGAATAGTGGTTATCCAAATTTGGATAAGCACTATTCATAGGTAGTTAAATATTTGGATATGCATAAGCCAATGTGGAAGATTTTAGGGTCATATTATGCAAATTTGACTTTGTATATGCATATGCATAGACCAATGCTAATGCTCTGAGAAAGAAATCTGATGGGCTTGCTGACCTCCTTCAACTTCCTTCATCAGAATGAGATGCTTATTGAAAGACCAAGGGCCCTCTCTCAGAACCCTTTATTCATCCCAGGTGTCATCAAACTCAACAAGAAATAACTCAGGATTCAGGTCCCTGAATCAGACCCTGTGAGCGAGTCTCCAAGCCTTCCTCATCGTAGCCTTAAACATTTCCCTATTGAAATGTTTTTTAGTGAACAACTTTAGTATCAAACACTTTCCCCCACACGGTAGAGCATTTTCCAACTTAACTGGTTCCACAACCACCTCCGCATTCTCCTATTCAGTCAACGACAGGCGCTGGTACAAATCATTCAAAGAAACCTCCATAGCTTAGGAATGGAATGCACAAGGCAAAAAGGGGAAAAACTGCACAAAGGCAGTATTTTCGCCTTTACTAGAAAACCTAGAGAGGAAAGGCCCCTGCTGTGATATCTTTAATTACTTATATATATCTTATTTTGATTTATTAGTTAATTTCTATTGTGAGTGATCTTTCAATATTTTCTATATAAAATGATTTTTTTAGTATTATATTATCATAAAGTGAATGTTACTCGTGATAAAAACTTTATTACACATGAAAAAAAATAAAAAAATTCATAAAGATATGGAGTTTTGCTACACATAAGTCGGTGTATTTGCACACTACTTATAGTGCAAACACCGACTTATGTGTGACCCATTATAACTTTAAAAATACCAAAATAAAAATACTTTTTAGCATGAGTTCTCCTACTCATCATCCTTACACCACGGTGCTAAGAGAAAAAAAAAAATAAAAAGATAAAAAATAAAAGTAGGTGTGTTGTAAAGGAAAAATGAGTAGAATTTTTCTCTTTTAGCCTAGTAATGTTAAAGTTTTCCACATAGGTGGTGTGCTAGGTGTGTAAAAGATAAGGTTTCTAAATTTTATTAGAATAATTTTATTTGAAGGTCTTAATTTACACCAGACCAACCACAAGATATAATTTGATCTGGAAGATCAATTTTAATTTAAATTGTACAAATCAAATTATTTATGTGGATAATGTGTGGTGTGAAAACTTTCAAATAACATTACTATTTTTTATAAAAGAAATTTTGGAAATATAGTAACCCAATATATAGGAAGGATGAGTGTGAGTGATGCTTGACGTTCTGGTTCACACTCCAATATATAGGAAGGAAAAATATAATTGCCAAGTTGAAATCAATGCCGGAGAAATTAAAACAACACCCAAAACGAACACGCAAGCTTAGCTTCCGTAGCATTGTGGTATTGTTTGCGCGAGTTCGATCCTCGCCGAGAGCTTCTGATATTTTTATCATCTGGGAAAGCTAAAGGAAAAATCGTTAGATGATTTGAGATTTTATTATTTTTATATTTATAACATTTATAACATTATTTTATTGAAAAAAGCTCTATTTTAAAATTTTCAAATTAAATGGTAGGGGCTTTGTATTTTTTCTTTTTTTGGAAAATGTCATTATTCATTTATCAGAAAAACGTATATTCATGACTGGATACATTCTGGGATGTCCTCATATCAACACAGGACATCATAAACCAAAATAATGCAATTGAAACTCTACCAGTACACTATTTCTTTTTGTGACTAGTCTAGTCTTCATTATTTCTGATACTCTCTACAGACAAACGTCCAAGAAACTACACTCTCTGCCTAACACAAAGACTCAACTTCTAGAAACAAACGTCCGAAAAATGAACTCTCTTTTATTTTAATTAACAATAAGGAAATAAAAAAGGAAAACATTATGATAGATGTAAAAAATGACAGATTATAGTTTGCACCGACTTCGGTAGACTTCGAAACATGTCACATCCTGTGAAGACAACAACACTTGTCTCTTTTAAGTTCTCTCTTTACAAAAAAAACAATATTTTATAAACTTCAAATTAAATGATAGGATTTTGTTATTTTATTTTATTTTTCCAATATATTCTTCGAAGTGTATTAATAAATTAATGTGGTAATTAAGCATATGAAAACTCATGATTAAAATGAGAATTTCTATCACCACAAAAAGATTCAATAAAAGTAAACATATAAACTGACATATTAGATCAAAAGTAATTTTACAATTTAAAGTATTTCTTGATTATAAATATTAGAAAAGATTGAAACCTTAAGATTAGGGAGAATCAGCCAAATTAAAGTATTGGACAATAGATAAATTCATAAAGTAATTTATTGTTCGTTTAATAATGGCTTGAAATATTTTGAGTCTTTCTACCTCCTCTCACTTGAGATATGGACCTTCAAGTTCGTATCCTAGGATTTTCTTCTTCAAATCTAATATTTCAAAAAGTTCGAATTAATTGCTCACCTACCACTAAAATGATAAAAGAGAAAAAAAAAATCAACAACAATTCCTGCTAGTATTATGCATTTATTTATGTAGTTCCTTTTTTTTTTTTTTGAAAAGATTTATGTTGTTCCTTTTTAATTTCTTATGTGATATATTATAATTAGGTAGAATTAATGTTATCCTACATGTACGTACAAATATTAATTATGAACCATGTAAGGGGGTAAAATACATCAGGCCCAAAATGGTTTTCAATACCAAACCCATCGAAAGCCATCACTAGAAGATAAAGGAAGAGAGAGAGAAATGGGACAGAGAATGGACAAGGGAAGGCAAAGGGTAATGTGTCATGAGAGAAAATTAGTGATTTGATGTAAAGTAAGGGGAAATGACATAAAACAAAGGGGACAGGAGATACAAGGGAGAAGATGCCTACGGTTTCAGGGAATTTTCTTTTGGACGCCTAGAGGGATTTTTGGCCAGGCTTTTTGGGGGGCTTCTTCAGCTACTTCTTGAACCTCTAGAGAGCTAGAGAGAGCTCCAAAGAGAACATGTACTCTAGCAAGCAAATTTTCAGCTCTCATTGTACAGTGAGAAATGAGAGACTATGACAGACTATGCACAAGTATATTATAGTGGAATCTTCCCTCCCCTAACTCCAGTGGACGTAGGCCTAATACCGAACCACGTAAACCTGTGTGCCTATCTCTCCATATATTCTCTACATTTAAATAATGTTCATCTTCATAGACGTATGTACGGACAGTGTAGCCGCACCGAATCACCTCCAGGGGCTCCACACCACACCGATCGAGGCCCAACCCACCTCAGAGCATCTGAGAATGGATCTTTCTCCCCTTCCAAGTTGCGCCCTTTTTGGGTGTTAACAAGTATTTCATAAAGCAATTTATTGATCATTTAATAATGGTTTGAAATATTGAGTCTTTCTACCTCTCTCACTTGAGATATGGACCTTCAAGTTCATATCAAAGGGTTTTCTCCTTCAAATTCAATATCCCATAAAGCTCGAATTAATCGCTCACCTGCCACTAAAAGGATAAGAGAGAAAAAAAAGAAACAGCAACAAATCCGGCTAGTATTACGCATTTAATTATGTTGTTTTGTTTTTTAAAAGATTTATGTTGTTCCTTTTTAATTTCTTGAGTTATATAATCTAGCTAGGTAGAATTAATGTATTGTATCCTATACGTACGCACAAATATTAATTATGAACCATGTGAGGAAGTAAAATACACAAGCCCCAAAATGGTTTTTAAGGCCCAGCCCATTGAAGAACAATCACTAGAAGACAAAAAGAGATAGAGAGAAAGGGGACAAAGAAAGGACAATGGAAGGCAATGGGTAATGTGTCAGGAGAGAAAATAGATGATTTGACGTAAAACAATGGGAAATAACATAAAGCAAAGGGGGGCAGGAGATAAAATGGAGACGATGCCTACGGTTTCAAGGACTTTTCTTTTGGACACTTAGAGGGATTTTTGGCCAGGTTTCTTATGGGGCTTCTTCTTCGGCTACTTCTTCAACCTTTAGAGATGGAGCTCAAGAAAGAACATCTTCTCTAGCAAGTATATCTCCAACTCCTATTGTACAGTGAGAAATGAGAGACTGTAAACAAGCATATTATAGTGGAATCTCCCTTCTCCAAATCCCTATGGACGTAGGCCTAGTGCGAAACCATGTAAATCTGTATCCATCTCTCCTTATTTTATTTGCATTTAAATACTATTCACCGCCATGGACGTATGCATGGACACCGTACGACCTCAATGGATCACCGTCGGGTGCTCCACACCTCTTTGATCGAGGCCCAACCCACCTCAGCGCGTCCGGGAATGAATCTTTCTCCCCTTCCGGGTTGTGCCTTTTTGGGTATTAACAGATATTTCATCAAGCAATTTGGGCGTTAAAAAGAAGCTTTACAATCTAAAGTATTCCTCGATTATAAACGTTAGAAAAGATTGAAATCCTAAGATTAGGGAGAATCAGCCAAATTAAAGTAGTAGATAATAGATAAATTCATAAAACAATTTATTGTTCGTTTAATAATGGCTTGAACTATTTCGAGTCTTTCTACCTCTCACTTGATATATGGACCTTCAAGTTTGTATCAAATGGTCTTTTCCTTCAAATCTAATATCCCAGAAAGCTCGAATTAATCGCTCTCCTGCCACTAAAAAGATAAGAGAGGGAAAATAAGTAGCACCAAATCCGGCTAGTATTACGCATTTATTTATGTTGTTCGTTTCTTTTTAAAAATAAAAGATTTGTTGAATCCCAAGATTTCAAACCTCATATAATTACAAATCTAAATATGAATTTTGATGATAACTAATGAATTCAAGCATAAAGGAATCTCAACCTCAAGTTGTCTACACAATGAAGCCAAACACATTAATGAATCAAGCATGAGCAAGAAAGGGAACAAGCTCACAAATGAAGCTCTTAGAGTAATTTTATACATCTCTTGATAAAATCCGAAATTGGATTAAGGCTCAAAATTAATCTTTTGTCATAAATCATCAAATTGCATTTTCCATATATGCATGACATATTTGAAAATTAAAAGTTTCAATTTTGAAAATTTAAAAGATGATTAATTGTCATCTTTCACATGAACATGTTTTGTTTAAAACTTTTCAAAAGTGATCGATTCTCTTTTTGACATATGCAAAAGGTATATGATTTTGTTTGAAAAGTTTGAAAAGTAAATAGTGATTCCTTTGTTATATGCGAAAAATAAAACTTTGATTTGAATATTTTAAAAAGTGAATAATGTTGTCTTTGACAATTGTGAAAAGTATAATTTTGATTTGAAAATGTAAAAACTGAATAATGTTGTCTTTGACAATTTCTAGAAGGAGAAACTTTGATTTGAAAATTTTGAAAAGTGAATGAAGATGTCTTTGACAATTGCAAAAAAGAGAAACTTTTATTTGAAAATTTTGAAAAATAAGTGGTGTTCCTTTTTGACATGTGAATCTTTTTAAATATGAAAATGAAGTCTCATATACTTATAAATAGCTCGTTTGATATCTTCAAATTAAGAATACAACAAAGAGAGCATACATGTAACGCCCGTTGTGACGCCCCCAAATTCTGCTAAGGATCGGACGGACATTTGAAGCATCGAGACATGCAACACAAGGTTACTTGCCCCCATTCATGACATATAAGATGCAATGTTCCTATCATGCATCTAGCATTATGCAATATTCGCAGTGGATAATAAATTTTTTTCTTTAGCAATACTATGCAGCAAACAAAAATATCTCAAATACTTAAAACATACTTCATACTTAACGACATACTAAACAACGAAGATCATAATAATAGTCCATATGGTTGTGATCAAAAGAGTGCTGGAGATTGAACTCCACAAATACAAGTAGTAATCTGAGGTAACTACTGTATTACCATCTACGTCGCACCGTCGCTTAGTCGACCGTTTCCAATTGGTCGATTCCCGGTTCTCCTTTAGATCCTATAACAAAATCTACCATTCGGGGGGAATGGTAGTTGGGATTACCATAGTGAGATTTGATTACAAATCTCAGCAAGTTAACAGAAAACTTCCACACAGGTTAATGATGGATGCATGGCAGTAAAAGTATGAATGCATAATCAAATCATAAGTAATTATAGCATAACTTGACATACAATATAACATAACTGGCATAACTTAAACTGAAACTGAAGCTTAGCATGAACGTGACTTGAAACATAGCATGAACGTGAACTTGAAATATAACATGGACTTGAAACATAACATGGACTTGAAACATAACATGAACGTGAACATGCATAATCTGAACATGAACTTGAGCATGACATAACATAAATGTAAACTTGGAACATAACGTAAACGTGAACATAAGATAACATGAACTTGAAACATATTCTTGTCTCATGGGATTACCATGATTGCGTGAACGTAAACTTGAACATAACATAACGTGACACATGACTTGAACGTGAAATGCGTGAACTTGGAATCTTATTCAATAGACTTAATCATTAAAGTGACCATATGAGTGCTACACAGGTCCCCTTGAGCCGTGTGTCCCTACCGATTATTGCATTACATCACAAGTTTCTATACGAGCTGTGAGTGCGTTAATACGTACTCTACAGTTGTTGTGGTCCCACGTATTCTACGTGTCACAATTGATGTGTCTCACGTAGTGTATGCTCCACAGTTGTTATGGCCCCATACTTCATGCTCCACAGTTATTGTGGCCCCATGACTTATTTGTTTGTGACACACTTGCTGTGGACACACGTAACATAAAGTGTGGCTCCATCGGCGTTAGTGCCTGGCGAGCTCTAGTGACCAGCTAATTAGGCCCAATTCGCAATCTGTTGACTGTACCTCGTCAACTTAGGAAATTTCACACCTATTTAGACACTCCAGCGTGAACAAAAGAGTTCCACTTGGATATTACCCCATCCTAGCACTTAGGGTTTTGATTGACATGAATAACTTAACTAGCATACATGACATTTCGTAACGTAACGTAACATGAACATGACATAAAAAACAGAAGTCCTAACGTAGCATTACGTGACATGAACATAAGACGACAGACATGACATATTTCAACACATAAATGTAACAGAGAACATCTCATAACATGGCATACATGTAACATGCAACATTTCGTAACATGGCATACCATATAACAGACAACATTTCTTAACATGACGTAACATGTGGCAGTGAATATTACGTGACATGAAATATATGTAACAGATGGCATACTTAACTTAACATGACATACTTGCAATGTATAGTAATACATGATAGAATATCTTCTGTAACAGATGAATAATTTATGACAAAATAAATTTTGTGTAACAGATAAATATGTAATGACTTGGCATGACACATATGATAACATGCATGCATACAATTTAGTTCCCTTACTTATCACTCATACACATTAAACTGATAGTAAGTTAAAAGCCAACTTACCTCAATCGTCACGTCTTATGAGTATAAAGCGCGACACACGAGGAATTGTAAAAGGGTATTGTAAAAGTTAAAAATTAATTACTAACAATTAGAAAAGTGAAGAGGGACAACTTAGAGTAAAATTATCATTTTACCCTCTACATTTGGAGAAATGACCATTTTACCCATAACTTAAAGATTTCACATCCTAACTCCAAAAATGACCAAAATTTAATTTCCTCATGTAAATTTTGTCCTAGACTCAAATAACAACTCAGAAAAATTTAAAATCAATCACAACTATGGAAAACTCACAATGGCCGAGACATACATAGGTCATTTCTCTTGATTTTGGTTGCAATTTCTTCTATCTTCAAAACCCATGATTAAACCAAAATTTTGTAACAAGGATCTTCCTATCTTAAGTTTAAAAATACACTTGAAATATCCATTAGGAAAAGCTAATCATCAACACCAAACTTTTTGTAAAAAGACCCAAATTTTTTAACAAAAAGTAAACCCTTAAATCACAAGTTTTGACCTTAATAAAAACATCTCCAATAATTCTAAAAAATCAAATCTTACTTATAACATATTCATAACATCATCCTAAGATCAACCATACTTTAAATCATCAAACAAAAGCCATCAAAAATCACAAAACAACACTTGGAGTTTTGGTTTTGAACTTAGTCCAAAACAGGAACTTTTCTCTCTACTAACTTTGATCGATCTCTTGATATATGGCTTAAAGACATGTGATCTTCAAACTAACACATCACATGGTTTAAAAATGTTTCCTAAAGAAGATCCAACCATCAAACTTAAAATCACATGGCTAAAATTTAATAAAACATGGATCTAATTCAAACACATCAAAATTTTGGCCTAAATCATATCTTTAAAACTAATACTAAATATCTTCAAAATAACATCCTAACATGTATATAAGAGGCCTAAGATCATCATATAAAAATATCAAAGCTTTTGGAATTAGATTAAGCCATGAAATATTCAAACTTTCACAAAACAGAAACTGTTGTTCCACTTCCAGTTTTCAAGTTTTTATCTCTAAGAAAATCTATCATCAAAAGCTTTATTCATGCAATAAAACCTCAATGAACATTTACAAACACATGCTAACAACATTCCATAAAATTTTCGGACCAAGATAGGTCCATTAGCTTGGTCAAAAATTCCAAAACATATCATACTCTCCAGTTTCACGCCTAGAATGACCTTTCCATGGTTAAAAGTACTTTTGACCAATCAAATGAGCATGGAATGAAACTAATAAGATATCCAAAGAAACTAGACTCAAATACAAACAACTTTTACAAAGATTCATCATGAGATAAAACTTACAAAAGATCAAAAATAGCCACGCAAAAAGACCCATAAATAGGCCCGAGAGAGCTCTTTTGGGTTTCTCTCTAGAACGGGGGAAAGAAGTGATAAAATGGAGAGAAGTGTGTCTTGCACGACTTTAGACTTCTGGAGGGAGAAGTTATGGGCTTGAATGACTCTTAATTGGAGGTGGCTATTTGACATAAAGTGGAGTATAGAGAGAGGCATGGACTGCTTGTAGCAGCTGTGAGAGATGGAGGTTGATGGAGTGGACTTCTCTTCACATCAAGGCACTAATGGGTTGCAGCCCATGGAAGTGGATGCTCTGCCATGTAGGGAAGGAAACTTCTCCAAGAAGCTTTGCCAAGGTGGTCAATTTCGTGGGCCTTGGTGGGCCCCAACCAAGTGGGTTTCAATTTGGGGTCTAAAGGGGGTTTGGCTAGGGTTTGAGATGCTATCAAGCCCAAAATCAATTTTTCTTGGCCCAACCAAATTTCCAAGTTTTAAAAGGTTGAATAATGATGTCATAACAAGGATTTGATTAATTAATAGTAATTTAATCAAGTGATTAAACACAATACTAGAAATCGGATTAAAAAGGGTTTGGAGGCCAACTTTAGGGTTTGGGAAAACCGTTTAGGGTTTTGGTTTCAACCAAACTTTTGGGGTTCCAATTGGATTCCAACCATTTAGGTCTTTGCTAGGGTTGAAACCCTCTTTGGTCTGGCACAATTTAGTTGATCAGATGAAACAGAGCTTTGCTTAGGTGGCATGATCTCACAGCTTGACTTCCTCCACAAATTCATCTAATGGTTCCTCATGGTACCAAGTGTCTAATACTATTCACTATGTGTGGCTAAGATCTTGCCAAGTGTCCAAATAAAACTCTTCCAACCTATTTGAACATTTCACACTGTGATTTTGAAAACACTGCACTAGGTGCACTTATCAAGGCTACTATTCACTCAAAAAAAAAAACATAATAAACTTAGTACTGAAAAATTCTAAATATTCATATTAACCTATAGGGAAAATCGTTTACCCAAATTCAACCCCGAAGTACCCCTAAAAATAAATTTCACAATTTCCAACAGACGTTTCGTCCGAAATTATGAAAATAGGCTATTGCGTCATAAAATCCTAAATAATCCACTGAGTCTAATAGAACAGACCAAAACACAATCTGACACTTCTAACTACCTTAAATAATTAAACTCATAAATTTAGCACCATAGTGAGTGATAACACTGATTATGATGACAGATTAAAACCTAAGCAATTGGTCGATTCGTAAAAACTTAAGTGGTTTTTACGAGATTCCTAAAGTCAATAGAAATTCCACCAATGAATTTCTAGCGGGCTGTTACAACCGTCCTTATGGTGGGACTTTTTACAAAATATTTTTATAAAGGACGACGGGAATTACCGTCCGATTTAAAACTTTTCACTTGCATACCCAAGGTGCAAGACTCCACATTTATAAATTAAAATGTGCTTTAGAATAAAAAAGGTTTACAGCAGAAAATATTAATCTGATAATAAAAAGGCCTGTCGGGCATTTAAAACTCATGCCTAGACTTCCGTGTTCTTCCCCATGGGCCGTGTCCGTCCTGATCATGCAGTTCCTATGGGGGAGGGACATGCATAAAAACTAAAATGAGTTGAAGACTCGTAAGCATTATTTCATACAGTTAAAATATAACAATATAGGTTTTCATTCATACATTCATCATTCATACGTACTATTATGCGCATGCATACGTGTCATACGTGTGTTCATTTGAAAACGTCACTGGACGGGATTTTTCTCTTTTAAACATGGGCTTTCTTTTCGTAAAACATTTCTCCCGTCAGTGCCTTCATTTCTTCAAGAATTCGTGCATGTTTACGTGCATACGTGCTTTCGTACATGCATGCATACATCCATTCATTTTTATCACTTTCATAGGCCAGTACACACTGTTACGCCCCGTGTGTTTGGGTTAGCGGTCTTCCATTGGACTCAGACTCCGCTTGTGGCTACTGGTTGGGAATCCCTTTTCAGTCAAGGGGTAGCACTGGGTGCACTACCAGTACTACTTACCCGGCATTGCACTCTGCCCATTCATTGGTACCATTTTCATTCATTCATGTGGCCGTTACGTATCTTCATACATTTCATGCTTTCATGTCTCTCTTGCTTTTCATTCATTCTTTCATGTCAGCTCGAAGGAGCTGGAACTTTCATTCAGTTCATTCTTTCATTTAACATTCCTTTTCATGATAAAACATTTCTTTTCACGAGAAAAGCATCGTTTGGGGCGTGAGCCCTTAAATAGTCTTTTCCTTTTTCAGTTCATTTCAGTTCTATCCTTTCTTTAATAATCCGTTTGTGGAAAACTTCATTCAAGAACATACATGGCCTTAAACGTCAGCTTTCGTGACATCCATAAGCGTCACCTTGAACGTCGTCAATCATGGCGTCCACAAGCATCACCTCGTGGCGCAAAAGAAAGCATCGGTTCATAGGATCCATAAAAGCATCCACTTTCGTGCCTTTCATGCATTTTCATCAGTTTATGGATTTTCTTAGAAAATACATACAATAGATACAACATATAGTCATCCATTCACATGCATACAATTAATACTTTGGGTGCGTAAAAAGTGGCTGACAAGGAGGGGTCGTACATACTTATACCTTTGAACAGTTAGCATTTTCTTTCGTAAAGCGTCTTTCGTTTCTTTTCGTAAGCATCTTAAAAGAAAAGCATTTCTTGTATCTTGGAAAACTCTAGAAGAGTATGAACGTAACACTTACCTGGACTCCATGCTATTTGCATATCATGCAGTCCATTCATGTGCTTGTCAAATGGCAACCTACATGCATACACATAACCTTAACTTCATTCTCTATCTAATGCATAATCAACTTAAACTAGAAATAGAACTACGCTATACTTGGAACACTCTCCTTCTATCCCGTGCACTTATGTACCCTTTACTATGCTAAACCCTTTGGGGACCACTTACGGTCACCACATCTTCCAACTCAAAGTCTTGTCTCGAGTGCTCACCCACTAAAGTGAACCCATGATTCACCTTAGGATTAAGACACTAAGACATTCGCCTTACTCTTCTTACAACCACATTCCAACGCATGATTCCGACCGATGGAATCATGTGTCCCAATCCTAGATAATACGCTCGTCACCATCTTCATGCACCTTAGCCCATACTAATCCTCATTCCCATCCATACAAGCCACACGGCTCTAAGCCAACTTTGAGGCTTAAGCACCGTGTAACTGTGCTAATGACAGATTACCCATTACATATGGTGAATCCGTCCGGCACATGTGTCTAACTAGATTACACATGTACCTTACCCCTTTATCACCTATGATCAACATATGACACGTTGATCACCTGCTTGTGTAAACAAGCACCATACTCCGATATCAACCTTCTCTTAACCCGGCTAGCATGACTCTTCACGCTACCCGTCCCTTTTGACAGTTCATCCCAACACTTAACGCGACAAGACTCCTTTCACAATTACGCCTTATATCACGTCATATAGCTTGAGATCGCTCCAAAGCTACACTGTGACCTTGTCGCATTACCCAACATTCTGCTACGTCAACTCCTAACTCATCACGAGTACGGTTCCTCACATACTCCCATCACATGGTGACATCTCGTCATGTTCCCGTTACGCCATTCCTACACTCTAACACTTCACCCATCATAAGCATGACTGCCAATAACCACGTCACTTGGTGACGTTGCCCAGTCATGCTTCCGTTGCGTACTCTTACACTTGTTCTGCCACTTCACTCATCACAAGCACGACTGTCAATAGTCATGTCACTTCGTGAAATTCCTCAATCATGCTTCTGCTGCACACTCTTAGACTTGTTTTGCTACTTCACGCATACTCCTAGCTAAAAGTCCATCACGGTGACACTTGCCACCTCAAACTATAGCTACGCCATAACTACTTCGGGACACTGTTCCACAGTTTCCGACACTTCGGGACACTGTTCCACAGTTCCACAATCATCCTTATCTCTGCGACATGCCACATGGAGTGTCGCTGCCACGTGGAGTGTACTCCATGTGGTATAGTGATGCACCATATGGCAGGTATGCCATAGTGGTGATGTGGCGTATGTGAAGGGAGTACACTTGGAGTGTACTCCATGTGGTATAGTGATGCACCAAGTACACTCCACGTGTACTCCCTTCACATACCCCACGCTACATCACCATTATGGCATACCCGTCATATGGTGCATCACTCCACCACATGCAGTACACTCCATGTGTACTCTATTCACATACACCACGCTACATCACTATTATGGCATACCCGCCATATGGTGCATCACTATACCACATAGAGTACACTCCTCGTGTACCCCCTTCATACACACTACACCACATCACCATTATGGCATATCTACCACATGGTGCATCACTATGCCATATGGAGTACATTCCGCATGTACTCCTCCCATTCCACAATACGCCAGGAGAGTATATTTTACATATACTATCCTTATCTCTCACTACGCCACACATAGAGTACACCCAGCGTGTACTCTTCCCATTCCACAATATGCCAGGAGGGTATATTTTACATATACTCTCCTTATCTCTCACTACGCCACACACAGAGTACACCCAGCGTGTACTCTTCCCATTCCACATACACCACGCCACCATTACAACACAATCCATAGCACACTTCCCAATTACGCCCAACACTTCACAGTACACTACACGACACAACACATCTCCATCCAACATAGATATGTCCAACACTTCACTACACAGAATGTCCAACACTTCATCACAGAGCACCACATCACAATATCACAACTCCACAAATACCAACAGCACAGTCCACAACCTAGTCAACTAATGAATATCTAGCATAATTAACGAGGGATGGATGGTTACACCATCGACTGAATAACCCGTGCGTTGCTCGTTGATCGTCACAACTGATGATGTTGGAAGTGTCGTACGTGGTGGCTAACCCACGTACGTTAACTGTTTAGGCATTTGGATAGATAGGTGTGGTCTTAGAAGAGCTCGTGAAGGCCTTGTGATGATGGCAATGAGTGTAACACAGCAGATCTAACCGTGTACAGTGGCTATCCATCACGTGTAGTGACTAGCCACCACTCAAAGTGGTGGTTTGGACCTAGGGTTGGGCTGAGGGGTTGCTGGTGGAGTTCTTGGCGCCACGAGGGAGGAATGGCTGTGTAAGGGAGAGGGAGAAGTTGTGGGAGAGTGAGAGAGAGTGTGCGTGCATGGGTGATAGATTGGGGCCGTGGATGGCTGGGATGGCTTGGTGGTGGCTTGAGGAGGCTGAAGGTGGCGGTCAATCACTGTGGGTGGTGGTGCATGGCGGTGGAGGGTGTAAAACCCGTGCGTGGGAGGAACCTCGTGCGGTGGATCAAGGGGAGGCCATAGGCCTTGGGTCAGGTGGAGGAGGAACGGGAGACCAGGAGTAGCTCGTGGTGGTGTCCGGTGGCTAGGGTGGTCACGCACGGTGGCGCTAGGAGCATCGTTGGCCTTGAAGCCGTGTGAACCCATTTTCATGGGTATGGTGCGTGTGTGCGATGAAGGGGGGAAAGGTAGGCTGAGCTTGCTAGAGGATGATGGCCGGCGGAAGGGGAAGCTGCCGTGGAGGTGGTGGCGTCGTTGGGCGGCGCACGGCGGTGCAATGAGCACAAGCCCATTAGGGCAGTGCATGGCCAGCGAAGAGAGAAAGGGAGCGTGGGAGAGAGATATCGACATGGAAAGACTCACCAGCGTGAGGTGGAGCTGGTGGTGCCGGCAGTGAGGGCTACCGACGCACGGCGGCGCCGGGCTGAGGCATGGAGGAATAGGCGTGGGGGTGAGGCCGCGTACTACGTACGCTGGGGAGAGGGAGGAGAGAGAGAGAGCTGAGGGAAAAAGTAAGGGAGAAAGAGAGGGGGTCTGGGTATTTAACCTAGTCCCTTCATCTGGAGATCCACGTAACGATCTAACGGTGGATCTTAAATACTGATATGAAAATGCATAAATATTAACTTAATTAAAAATACTTAGAGGAATTAAGGTAGAATATTATTTTAAACTAACTTTAGTTTATAAAATGATATTCTTCATGATTAATAAAATGACGAAGTCTCACTTAACATATTTAAGGGAATAAAACCATTTGAATAATAAAAACTTTCACATAATTTAAATCTCATAATATCTTAAATAATTGAAATTATTTTAATAATAATATTAAAATAATTTTTGACAATTATAATATTTTTGGAGCTCTTCAAAAATATTATGATTGTCGTATTTAAGATCAATCTTAATTCAATAACACTGAAAATACTCCTTATAGATATTTCCAGCATATTTAAAACACTAGAAGTCACATGATATCTTTCGGAACACGTCATCATGGTTTGGCATGCATGACGAGGCTCACAGTCGCTAGTGAGAAGGGGCATACAATTTACATAATTCCTGCCCTCATAAAGATGGAACGTACGTCAAAAAGAGAGAAGCGTACGTAAGAAGGAAGGAGCAGGGTATTACAATACACACATCAAATTGCAAGTTTTATGACATTCATTCAAAGCTTTCAATTTTTCTTCTCTAAGCATTGAGCCTTAACCCTTGTTCATTCTGAGAGATATATAGTTTGTGCCGTATTGTTCTTATTCCACTCATTGAGGAATGTTTTCTGATAACCTATCCATTATCAGCTCCTGTATCAGTAAAAGGGTGTGTATAACAATTGTGTATGAAGAAGGGGTTCTAAACAGGGAATAGTTGAATCACCACGTTTAAGGTGATTCTTGTAGAGGGTGTTCTACCCAAATTCTTTGTATCGGTACTGCTCAAAGGTGTAATAAGTTTCTATCTCCATCTGAAGGAAGTTGAATAGTAAATTTAGGAATCCTCAAGAGATGGCTTGAGTCGAGGACGTAGATAGTGGTGCTAAACCTCGTTAAAATACTGAGTTTGCATCCTCTTACCCTTACTTTTTATATTTACTGTTGTTTCGTATTTTGTTCATATTTTATATTGTGCATTTGGTTTATAATTGCAGATTTTTAAATACAATCCAATTCACCTCACTCTTGTATTAGTCATTTGGGCAACAAGATTTATGTTTTTCTTTTTTAATTTCTTAAGTTTTATATTCTAGCTAGGTAGAATTAATGTATCCTACACATGTACGTACAAATATTAATTATGAACCCTGTGAGGGGGTAAAATACACCAGGTCTAAAATGGTTTTCAAGGCCCAACACATTGAGGAGTCATCACTAGAACACAAAAGAAGAGAGAGGGAAAGATGACAGTGAAAGGACAAGGGAAGGCAAGGGGAAATGTGTCATGAGAGAAAATGAGTGATTTGATGTAAAGTAAGGAGAAATGACATAAAGCAAATGGGGGCTGGAGATAAACGGGAGAGAGTACCTACAGTTTTAGGGATTTTTCTTTTGGACACTTGGAGAGATTTTTAGCCAGGCTTCTTGGGGGACTCTTTCTTCAGCTGCTTTTTCAACCTCTAGAGAGAGAGCTCCAGAGAGCATCTTCTACAACAAGTAGATCACGCGCTCCCATTGTAAAGTGAGAAATGAGAGGTTATGAAAGACTGTAAACAAACATATTATAGTGGAACCTCCCCTCTCCAAACCTTTGTGGACTTAAGCCTAATGCTAAACTATGTAAATCTGCGTGTCTATCTCTCTTTATTTTATCTGTATTTAAATATTATTGACCGCCATGAACATATGCACGAACATCGTACAACCACTGGATCAGCACCAGGGGTTCCACACCTCACCAATCATGGCCCAGCCCACCTTAGCGTGTCTTGGGAATGAATTTTTTCCCATTCCGGACTGCGACATTTTTGGGCATTAACAGTAGCGCAGTCTGTGGGATTTGAGTTACTTTTTACACCGAAAGCAGAAGAAAGATGATTTTTCGGTGCGCTAAAATATCTAAAAGAGCAGATGAAGTTTTTTATAGATAAGTGTTCTCAACCTTCTTGCTTTTATTTTTATGAATAACACTATAGCAAAATCTGGGCGAGTAAACCTTTTATCGCCCAGATGGGAACCCCTAGTTACTCGCTGCTTGAATTGCAAATACTCAGTACCCTTTAAGGAAACTATACAAAGGGCGTGTATGGGAGGATACAGTACACTTAGAGTACACAAGCAGGAACAAACAAGTGCACATTGCACAAGTGTATGGTAAATGATTATACTAACATTAATATTAATAGGCATAGCCCAAGTACGGTATACAAGAGATAACACCTATTTGGGAAGAAGAAATGGAAACAAGAAAATCGAGGCCATTACAGCTTTGGCCCCAAAAAAACAAAGTTCTAGCAAATAGATCTACACGATGTTACTGTGCCTTTCAACACCCTTTTGCTAATACTCATCATATTTAATGCCTAACCAAACTGAACCATTTAAATATGGATTAAATTCCTGCCCACTAGCACTTGCTTACAAAACTTATCATCTGGCTAAAGTAGATAATATTGAAGTATCATTTAGTCATCTTCATATCATTGCCTAGCAACAAAACCAATACGAATATTGCCATGAATCATTAGAAGCTGTGATTCATATGCACTTACCTCTTCTAACTTCTCACGAGGGCCATAAAAAATAGATTCCATTGAGAGCATCGCAACAGTTATCAACATTTCTTCCAAGCAGTTGAACTAACTAGCCAAAATAAGAGCTCTGGAATAAATAGGGTCTAAGGGGAGCTGAGCCATTTGATGGCCTACTGGATCCGACAATTTACATTCATCTGTTAGAGCGCCTAGCAAGAACAATTGCTCCAATGACTTGACAATAGATGCCTTGTTTGAAAGTTCAAAAATGTTAATGTACCAAGGGATATAATTGAAAGAAAACAAGCCTTTGTTTATTTGTATAAAGAAAATAGAACAGGATATCAAGTGATATCATTAAAACAGCTCAAGCCTTGTAGAAAACAATGCAGGTTCCGCAAGAGAGGGTATTAAGAAACAGAAGACTACCCATAGCATTCCTCTGAATCTACAACCCTGCTTTCCAGACAATATGAAGCCAACTATCAAAGCCAATCACATTAATGATGATGATGATGATGCTCATAATCACAAGCTACAGTTAATCCACTCCTGCAGGACTTGAACCAATTTTATTTTTTATTTTTTATAAGTAAACGATTGTATTAATATGAATAGGCATAGCCCAAGTACAATGGGGTATAGAAGAGGTAACACATACTTAGGTAAATCCAATTATAATACATAAACAGGCAAGTTTACACTTCCGAAACCAACAAAATGATTTATATTTTTCACTATATTTTATACTTGCTAAAACATGCAGAAAACCCCCACAGACAAAAAGTAAAGCAAAATGATGAACCATCTACAAATATTGACCTTGACGGCTTCTCCATGAAGTCAAACCCAAGAATATCATCGACACCCAAAGCCTTGAGCTGTAAAATGACATTGAGAGGTTGCATCGTTTTATCTCAGGCTTTGTTGAATCCTCAAGTTTATCAAATTCACTCTCCCTGTAGAGACGAAAGCACTTTCCAGATCCTTCACAACCTGCTCGTCCACTACAGTAGGAATTTAGCAGTCATTGTAGATTATTCGTTTGTAAACATCCTTCTGAGAAGCCAGGGTGTGATTGAAGGCCTTGGACTTGTTTATTTAATTGAAGGGGCTTATTTTATTAGTTATAGGAATTAGACTAGAATAATTGGGCTTGAGGATGTTTAGCCCACATATGTCTTATTTCTTATGAATTAGGGTTTCTGGGAAGATATTTTATTTTGGCCGAGGGCTTATTTGGAAAGTTACTTTTTAGGAACTAAGGTTTAAAGAGGTACTGTAGCGAGTCTTAAAGATCATTTCCAAGTTCCAAATGAGCCAATTACAAGATCAAGAGCCAATAAGATCAATGAGGCAATGCAAGGATTGGTACAATCCACTTGGGATGAGTCTACAAAGAGCCGAATATTCAAGATGGGCTTGAGAGAAGGAGATCCAGTGATCATCCACGTGATACAAGCTATGGAAGAATGCAACATAAATTAGGACCTATTGTTATGTTTATGTGTGATTGAAGGCCTTGGACTTGTTTATTTAATTAAAGCGGTTGTCTGGGTTTTTCATCCATTGACTTGATTTTGACTTTTTTGGGTGAGTTTTCAAGTTGATTGTGGGTTTAAGAGAATCCATTCCCACGGGTTCATATTAGATGCAGCTCATCTCAACATTTTTTAACCTATATTTCAAGTATTGTTTGGATTTTTGTACTTGAAACAATGACAAAGAAGTAATAGCTTATTGAAATATATTATAGATAGAAGAGATGAATCAGGCTGTCTAACCTCGTACTCTTGAACATATATAATAACCTCTTTTATTTCCAAAAGATTTTTTTTTATAAGTAGAATGAAATTTTATTAAACCAACTAACCAAGTAATTTGGCTCTTTTAATTTCAAAATTATATTCATATCATGAACGTAAAATGCAGTCAGTGATGATAGTGGCGGTGATGATTGTGCAAACCCTTAACAATGGCAAAAATATAAAATAAATATAGTGCCCACAACCATCACAGTGGTATTGGTATAGATGGTGGGTTAAAGCAATGCTGATGGTAATGATAGTGATAGTGATTGTAACTACTTATAAGGCTAGGAATCGTCTTGTCCTATACCAACACTACTACGACTAATACCTAAAGGGAAGGATGTTAGATCTAGTTGATTGGCTGGGGGAAAGCCAAGCCAAGCCACATATAGGCTTATACTCCGAAACAATTATTCAAAAGTATGATTGGAGTCCCTTGAAATCATTATCACCGTTACTTATCAAAAGAAAGAAATCATTATCACCATAAATCACCATAAGAACTTCTCATACTAAATATGGGGCCTTACAATTCCCGATTCCCCCCCTCCCCCCAAAATTAAATTACTTACGTCCACATCATGCCATTCCATTGGAGATATAACTGCTCAAGTCTCACACTTCTTGACCAAAATTAACTTTGATATTATTTGTAGCAATCCAAGGGAATTGCAAGCCACATCTAAGTTTATACTCCAAAAGTACTCATCACTATTAAAATTAGAGCCACTTGAAATCATTAAAAACTGCAAAAATTTCTCTTCAAGGCAAGTGAGATCCCAGTCACTATCATCTCATGCAAATTCAAGGTATTATGGTGGTTGAAGCAATAGTTTTCCATAGTGGTGAAGCATAAGGGGACATGCAATAGCAGGAGTAACACATGTAAAACATTGCAGTGACGACATCAGCGGCAGTAACAATGTAGAAAAAAGGTTTAGAAGGGTCATGTCAGAGTTTTTCAATGTGAAGCCAGCTTCATAAGCAGCACTCAATGTTGAGGCAAAGGTGGTAGGGGCAGTAGAGGTTGTACAAGTGTGTTTGATTGCTAATGATGTGGCAAAGATGGTCTGTTGTGGTTGCAAGGTGGCATTAGAGGTGGTGCCATCAACAAGGGTTCTTAACAGAGCACCAAAACAGGGCAATATTGGTTGAGGTTGAGGAAGCGGTATGATGTTGACAAGGATGGTAGCAGCAATGGCTGAAGCAAAATCTATGAAAATCGTAGTAGATATAAATGGGACAGGTGATGGAGGCTGTAACATTGGTTTGGTGGTGATGGTGGCTTGCTTTTTGGTAAGAGTTTGCTTGTCACTTAAAGAGGAGTGGCAAGGCTATAGTAGAGGAGTTCGATAGCACAATGTCATCTTGATGTGAAAAGAACATAAAACACCAAATGTCATCAACCCAACAGTTATGGATCAAATATTACAGCATAAATTTTGATAAATCATAATTGGTGCCAGTGGGTAATATTCCTAACATCCGGCAATTGCCTAGTATCCTTGGATGTAAGGTTTCATCACTTCCCATGAATTACCTTGGTCTTCCTTTAGGGGCAGCTACAAGGTCTACATCGATTTGACATACAGTGGTAGAGAAGATTGAACGCAAATTGGCAAGTTGGAAGAAATCATATTCTCGAAAGGTGATAGGATCATCCTTATCAAAAGTACTCTTTCTAATCTACCAACGTATTTTTTACCTATATAACCTATTCCAGTAAGTGTGGCGAACCGTATTGAGAAATTGTATCGTGACTTTCTTTGGAGTGGGATAGGAGAAGAATTCAAGTATCATCTACTCAAGCGGGATAATGTAACAGCCCGCTAGAAATTCATTGGTGGAATTTCTATTGACTTTAGGAATCTCGTGAAAACTCCAAAATTTTTTACGAATCGATCAATCGTATAGGTTTTAGTATGTCAATATAGTCAGTGTTATCACTCACTATGGTGCTAGAAATATGAGTTTTATTTATTTGAGGTGGTTAGAAGTGTCAGAATGCATTATGGTCTACGCCATTAGACTCAGTGGATTATTTAAGATTTTATGGTGCAATAAGTTTATTTTCATATTTTCGGACGAAACGACTATTTGAAACTATAAAATTATTTTTAGGGGCACTTCGAGGTTGAATTTTGGTAAACGATTTTCACTATAGGTAAATATGAATATTTAAGAATTTTTAGTGCTAAGTTTATGATTCACTTTTTCGGAGTGAATAGTAACTTCGGTAAGCGCACCAATTACAGTGTTTCAAAATCATAGTGTGGAATGTCCAAATTAGATTAGAGAAATTTTATTTGGACACTTGGCAAGATCTTAGCCACACTTATTGAATAATATTAGACACTTGGCACCATGAGGAGCGTTTGATGGATTTGAAGGAATCAATGCGTGAAATCAGGCCACTTAAGCAAAACTTTGTTTCATCTGCTCAACCAAATTGTGCCAGGTCAAAAAGGGTTTCAATCCTAGTGAAACCCTAAATGCTAGGAATCCAATTGAAAGTCCAAAAGCATTGTTGAAATCGGAACCCTAAACGGTTTCCCCAAAACCCTAAAGTTGGCCTCTAAACATTTTCTAATCCGATTTCTAGCATTGTGTTTAATCACTTGATTAAATCACTTCCACATGCTATTAATCCTTCAAATTTGTGTTATAACATCATTATCCAACCTTGTTAACCTTGAAAATTTGATTGGGCCAAGTGATATTGTATTTCGCCTTGATAGCAACACAAACCCTCTTTAAACCCCAAAATTTAGGCCCATTCGGTTTAGGCCCATTAAGGCCCACAAATTTGGTCACCATTGGATTGCTTCATGGCTAAGTTTTGTACCCCCACTTGGCTGGCCAGATCTTTACAAGAAGGGCCTAGAAGGTTCTTGAAGTATAAAGCTAAAGAGCCACCTCACTCTTTCACTCTTACACTCTACCTTGAGAAAAGATCTTGGACTGATTTTTATGAGAGGAAAAGGCCAACACTCAACCTTTCCTTCAGTCCTATCACTTTCTATAACTTATGTAAGAGGCTCTCCAGTCCACTTCCCATGAAAAGCAACCCTCCTTTACACTTTTCCTCCATAGAACACAAAATACACTCTCGGACAGTTTTTCTTATCTCTTTTGAACGCTTGTTGCTTTTGTAGGTGTTTTATGGCCAAGTTTCCTTTATAAAAGTTATTTATTTCTGAGTCTAATTTACGTGGATATCTTATTTGTTCCATTTGGAGATAATTTGATTGGTAAAAAGTTGTTTATAACCCAAAAAGGTCATTCAAGGCGATAAACTGGAGAGTGTGTTCGTTTTTGGAGTTTTTGACCATGCTAATGATTAGATCTTGGTCCAAAATTTTAATGGAGTATTGTTAACATGTGTATATGATTATTGGTTGAGGATTTGTTGCATGATTAAAATTTTTGGAGAAATATTTTCTTAGATCTAGAAACTTAGAAATTGGAAGAGGAAAAACAGTTTCTATTTTGAGAAGGTTTAAATCTCTTATGGTTTAATCTTATTCCAATGGGTTTGATATTTTTATTGGAAGATCCTAAGCCTCTTATATACATGTTAGAATGTTATTTTGAAGATATTTGAAGTTAGTTTCAAAGATAGGAAATTTTATGCAAGGAGATATTTGGTTAGGCCAAAGTGATGATGTTCTTGGCTAAATTTATGTTTTGGGTGATGTTTAACCATGTGATCTTGAGTTTGATGGTTGGATCTGTGTTAGGACACCTTTCTAAACCATGTGATGTTTTGGTTTGGACATCACATGTTTATAAGTCATGGATCAAGAGGTTGATCAAAACAAGATAGAAACAAAAAAATTTGTTTTGAACTTAGAAGGAAAACCAAAAAGTTCAAGTATAGTTTTAGTGATTTTGATGACTTTTGTTAATGATTCAAAGCATGATTATTCTTAGGAATATGTTATGTGTATATTAGAAGAAAAGTTTTGGTTTAATCAGTAGTTTTGAAATTTGAAAGAATTACAACAAAAATCAGAGGAAATAGCCTTTGTAAGTTTCTGCCCTATAGTGTTTTAATGGTTGTGTTTAGTTTTAACTTTTTCTGAATTCATATTTGAGCTTAGGACAAAATCTACATAAGGTATGTAGATTTTGGTGATTTTTGGAGTTAGGATGCAATATCCTTAAGTTAGGGGTAAAATAGTCATTTTCCCACATGTAGAGGGTAAAATGGTCATTTTACTCTAAGTTGATATTTTTTCATATTCCTAATTGTTAGTGATTAAGTTCTAATTTTTAGAAATCACTACTTTTAGTTTCTCGTGATCGCACTTGAGCTTTGTCTCGAAGCGCGAAGATCGAGGTAAGTTAGCTTTTAACTTACTATCAGTTTAATGTGTATGAGTGATAAGTAAGAGAACTAAATTGTATGCATGCATGTTATCATATGTGCCATGCCAAGTCATTACATATTTATCTGTTACACAAAATTTATTCTGTCATGAATTATTCATCTGTTACACAAGATATTCTGTCACGTATTGCTATACATTGCAAGTATGTCATGTTAAGTATACCATCTGTTACATGTATTTCATGATACGTAATATTCACTGTCACATGTTACGTCATGATAAGAAATGTTGTCTGTTACATGGTATGCGATGTTACGAAATGTTACCTTTTACATATATGCCATGTTATGAAATGTTGTCTGTTATATTTATGTTTCAAAGTATGTCATGTCTATTGACTTACGTTCATGTCGCGTTACACTATATTAGGATTTCTGTCTTTTATGTAACGTTTTATGTCATGTTCATGTTACGTCACGTTACGAAATGTCATGTCTACCAATTAAGTTATTCATGTCAATCACCACCCTAAGCGCTAGGATGGGGTAATATCCTAGTGGAACTCCTTTTGTCACGCTGGAGTGTCTAAATAGGTGTGAAATTCCCTAGGTTGACGAAGTACAGTCAACAGGTTGCGAATGGGGCCTAATTAGCTGGTCATTGGAGTGTGCCAGACACTAACGTCGATGGAGCCACACATTATGTTACGTGTGTCTACAGCAAGTGTGGTACAAACAAATAAGTCATAGGGCCACAACAACTGTGGAGCATGAAGTATGGGCTCACAACAACTGTGGAGCATACACTACGTGAGACACAGCAATTGTGACACGTAGAATACGTGGGGCCACAATAACTATGGAGTACGTATTAACGCACTCACAGCTGGTATAGAAACCTGTGATGTGATGCGGTTATCGGTAGGGACACACGGCTCAAGGGGACCTGTGTAGCACCCATATGGTCACTTTAATAATTATGTCTATTGAATAAGATTCCAAGTTCATGTGTTTCGTTCAAGTCATGTTTCATGTTATGTTATGTTCAAGTTTACATTCAAGCAATCATGGTAATCCCATGAGACAAGAATATGTTTCAAGTTCATGTTATGTTATGTTCACGTTCACGTTATGTTCCAAATTCATATTTATGTTATATCATGCTCAGGTTCATGTTATGTTCAAGTTCGTGTTCAAATTATGCATGTTCACGCTTATGTTATGTTTCAAGTCCCTGTTATGTTTTAAGTTTATGTACATGTCATGTCATGTCACGTCAAGTTAAGTTTAAGTTCTAGTTCAAGTTATGTCAACTCATGTCATGTTATGTCAAGTTACGTTATGCTTATTATTTCATGCCATATTATGCCAGGATATGTTATGTTCTTTATTGATTTGATTATGCATTCATGTTTTTACTGCCATGCATGCATCATTAACCTGTGTGGAAGTTTCCTGTTAACTTGCTGAGATTTGTAATCAAATCTCACTGTGGTAGTCCCAACTACCATTCCCCCCGAATGGTTGATCTTATTACAAGATCTAAAGGAGAATCAGGAATCAACCAACTGGAAACAGTCAACTAAGCGACGATGCGACGTAGGTGTTAGTAAAGTAGTTACCTCAGATTACTACTTGTATTTGTGGAGTTCAATCTCCAGCACCCTTTTGATCACAACCATTTTGGACTAGTGTTGTGATATCAGTTTTTAAGTATGTCATTATGTATGAAGTATGTTTTAAGTATTTGGGATATTTTAGTTTGGTGCATAATATTGCTAAAGA
This sequence comes from Juglans regia, assembly GCF_001411555.2. NCBI lineage: Eukaryota > Viridiplantae > Streptophyta > Magnoliopsida > Fagales > Juglandaceae > Juglans > Juglans regia. The sequence goes on from NC_049903.1 coordinate 23,150,165, forward strand.
AAAAATTATCCGCTGCAAATATTGCATAATGCTAGATGCATGGTAGGAATATTGCATCTTATATGTCATGAACGGGGGTAGGTAACCTTGTGTTGCATGTCTCGACACTTCAAATGTCCGTCCGATCTCAAGCGGAATTTGGGGGCGTCACAGGGTGGTATCAGAGCAATATGTCTCTGGGTTTAAATCCACAAGTCCTTAGGAAATGTACCAAATATTAGGCTTGCAATTTTAGTCTTCATTAGGCTTGAATTTCTTGGAGTATAAGAGATAGTATGTGGTTGTAACACGTGTACTCGTGTGATTTTGGAAGTGACACATGACTCGAGGTAGGATACCTCAAAATTCTGAGGGAGGCACAAATCAGGATAATCAGAATCTCCTGATGGATGGAGGATTAGCTGAAGTTGTACATTTGCTAGCTGACATGCTTAGACAACAACAACATCAGCAAGCACACGTACCTAGACCCGAGGTCAAGGGTTGTCTGTGTGAGAAGTTCTTGATCCATCATTATCCAAATTTTATGGTAATGAAGAGCCACTGAAAGCCGAGAAATGGATTATGGATATCGGAAGGACATACGAGATCTATGGATGTACTAAGGACCAGAAGGTTCCATATGTTGTATACCTATTCCAAGGAGAAGCTGGAATATGGTGGGATATGTGAAGGCAGCTTCTAGTCAGGGAACTAGCAAGTCTGGCTGCACTGTCTTGGGAGAGATTTAAGGAAGAGTTCAACAACAGATTCTTCTCAGATTCTGTGAAACAATTGAAGGTGTAGGAGTTTGTGACTTTAACTCAAGCCAGTTTGAACATAGAGAAGGACGCCACTAAGTTTATGGCGTTAGGAAGGTTTGCACCACACTTGATTTCTATTCTAAGGATGCAGGCACGAAAGTTTCAAGCTGGATTTCAGCCAAGGATCCGTAGCCAAGTAGCTTGCCTACGAATAAAGAATTACCAAGAGTTGGTAAATGTGGTGACGATAGCAGAGACTGAGCAGAGAGGTCTAGCGATCCAAACCAATACCGAACGAAAGAGAATTTCATTGTATGCTACTGAAGAAAATCCAAAAAAGAAGAAGATGTCTACTGGACCAGATAAGGGAAAAGGCATCGAGATTGGAAGCTCAATGCCAACCACATACCCAATATGTGGGATGTGTAGAAAGAACCATGGAGGCAAGTGCAAACTTACCTTAGGACTCTGTTTCAGATATGGCCAACCTGACCACTTGATCCGAAAATTGTCCCAAAAGAGGCTGGAGAAATGGAACTGTTTCCAATGGAAATTCCAAACCAAAGCCACGACCTCTAGTACTAGCTCAAGTGTATGCAGTTACTTCTAGAGATATAGATGCTGACGCCCCAGGAACTGAAGGAGTTGGCGCCGTCACTAGTATTTTTCTAAGACCGCTGTATTCTTAAGCTTATTTAAGGTTGATTAGATTGCAATTGATGGTCCTATTGCATTATTGATTCTTTGGGTAAGTTAAATCATTGAGGTTTATAACTTGTACTCAGTTTGATTCAAGCAAGGCTTTATTTTTTAGTGATTAAGGTATTGCATGAGAGTTCAGTTCGTACTCTGTATTGTTACCTGGTGGTAAGAGTAACATTTCTCATTAAGAGTATTTCTATTCATACCAATGTAGATATGGAATACCATTTAGTACAATGAAGGATATTCAAGGTTGATGAATTAGTATCCCACGTATTTGGAGTTTGCTTTGATTCTAAGGTTACAATGAAATTTGTGTTCGAAAGAGAAAAGTGTGTGGGAGAAACTTTGGCCTTACTAAGATTCACTTATGATAATAGTTTTATCCAATCGCAAATAAATGGTTTTTGGCAAAGCACCGTGTTTGTGGAAACCTAGATTGCCCTTATATTGGAGACATTTATATGGGGAGTAAAATCTTGTCTTGAGGATTTACGTGAACAGTAGGAACAAATTTTTTGGATTAGAGTTAGAATAAGAGGTAGCTCATGATAGATAGAAGAGCTATGTTAATCATAAGAGAGAAAGTTTTGAGTTGAGGTTAATAGCTGATCGTTTATCGACCTAGGAGGAGGAACGATTCGTGGTGATTATGAAGGAGTAAGCTAGTCCTAGGCAGATATAATTCCTTGAGGAAATAGAATGTGAATTCAGTTGTGTATGGATTAAATTCTTTCAAATTGAACTGCATGAATACTTGAAGTTTTAGATTTAGAAAGTATGTTGGTATGACTTGACCTACATTGTAGAAGGATTCCAGTACAAATTGATATAATTTGAGAGGAAGAGAGTTAAGAATGGTATATATATATATACGTTGTGGATAATTCGTTGAATAGTAAGGAGAATAGTGATTTCTTTTAAGTAAAGATTCAGTATCCTAGAAGGTCAGTCGAGAAGTCATTAAGTTTAGGTTGTAACCTTTGGGATTGTTTTACCCTTATGTTATAGTGGTAATTATTTTGTATAACCATGTGATTGTATATATAAGAATAGTGTTGACTACGAGAGGAAGGCGTTACCTCAGGAAGAACGATACCTGCCCCTTGGGCATGTTGAGGCATCCAGTGATGGGCACTAGGTTGGTAAGCAATTTCTTCTTTTGAGCGTATTTTATGTTTGTACTTACGTCGATTTTGAGGACGAAATCTTCTTTTTAGGAGGGGAGGATGTAACAACCCGCTAGAAATTCATTGGTGGAATTTCTATTGACTTTAGGAATCTCGTGAAAACTCCATAAGTTTTCACGAATCGATCAATCGTATAGGTTTTAGTCTGTCAACATAGTCAGTGTTATCACTCACTATGATGCTAGAAATATGAGTTTTATTTATTTGAGGTGGTTAGAAGTGTCAGAATGCATTATGGTCTACGCCATTAGACTCAGTGGATTATTTAAGATTTTATGGCGCAATAAGTTTATTTTCATATTTTCGGACGAAACGACTATTTGAAACTATGAAATTATTTTTAGGGGCACTTCAATATTGAATTTCGGTAAACGATTTTCACTATAGGTAAATATGAATATTTAGGAATTTTTAGTGCTAAGTTTATGATTCACTTTTTCGGAGTGAATAGTAATCTCGGTAAGCGCACCAATTATAGTGTTTCAAAATCATAGTGTGGAATGTCCAAATTAGATTAGAGAAATGTTATTTGGACACTTGGCAAGATCTTAGCCACACTTAGTAAATAATATTAGACACTTGGCACCATGAGGAGCGTTTGATGGATTTGAAGGAATCAATGTGTGAAATCATGCCACTTAAGCAAAACTTTGTTTCATCTGCTCAACCAAATTGTGCCAGATCAAAAAGGGCTTTAATCCTAGTGAAACCGTAAATGGTGGGAATCCAATTGAAAGCCCAAAAGCATTGTTGAAATCGGAACCCTAAACGGTTTCCCCAAAACCCTAAAGTTGGCCTCTAAACATTTTCTAATCCGATTTCTAGCATTGTGTTTAATGACTTGATTAAATCACTTCCACATACTATTAATCCTTCAAATTTGTGTTAGAACATCATTATCCAACCTTGTTAACCTTGAAAATTTGATTGGGCCAAGTGATATTGGATTTGGGCTTGATAGCAACCCAAACCCTCTTTAAACCCCAAAATTTAGGCCCATTCGGTTTAGGGCCCATTAAGGCCCACGAATTTGGTCACCATAGAATTGCTTCATGGCTAAGCTTTGTACCCCCACTTGGCTGGCCAGATCTTTACAAGAAGGGCCTAGAAGGTTCTTGAAGTACAAAGCTAAAGGGCCACCTCACTCTTTCACTCTTACACTCTACCTTTAGAAAAGATCTTGGATTGATTTTTATGAGAAGAAAAGGCCATGTGATACCCCATATGATAAGGATAAGTGTAGGTGGTGTATGGGATCCCACATTGCTTGGGAAGGAGAAGTTCTTGCTCTTTATAAGGTTCTAATGGGATTCCAATTGTATCATTGACTAGTCCTTTTGGAGTATAGGCCATGTGGTTTGGGCCTTCTATTGGGGCGTTACAAATGGTATCAGAACCTATCCCAACCAGAAATGTGGGACTTGAGCCGTGCCACCTACGAAGGACAGGCCCGACGAGAACGTCGGGAATTTAAGGGGGGGAGATTGTGATACCCCATATGATAAGGATAAGGGTAGGTGGTGTATGGGATCCCACATTGCTTGGGAAGGAGAAGTTCTTGCTCTTTATAAGGTTCTAATGGGACTCCAATTGTATCATTGACTAGTCCTTTTAGAGTATAGGCCATGTAGTTTGGGCCTTCTATTGGGGCGTTACAGGCCAACACTCAACCTTTCTTTCAGTCCTATCACTTTCCATAACTTGTGTAAGAGGCTCTCCAGTCCACTTCCCACGAAAAGCAACCCTTCATTACACTTTTCTTTCATAGAACACAAAAGACACTCTCGGGCAATTTTTCTTACATCTTTTGAACGCCTGTTTCGAAGCTTTTGTAAGTGTTTTCTCGCCAAGTTTCCTTCATAAAAGTTAGTTCTTTCTGAGTCTAGTTTATGTGGATATCTTATTTGTTCCATTTGGAGATAATTTGATTGGTAAAAATTTGTTTATAACCCAAAAAAGTCATTCTGGGCGATAAACTGGAGTGTGTTCGTTTCTGGACTTTGACCAAGCTAATGATTAGATCTTGGTCCGAAATTTTTATGGAGTATTGTTAACATGTGTATATGATTATTGGTTGAGGATTTGTTGCATGCTTAAAAGTTTTGGAGAAATAGTTTCTTAGATCTAGAAACTTAGAAACTGGAAGAGGAAAAATAGTTTCTGTTTTGAGAAAGTTTAAATCTTTTATGGTTTAATCTTATTCCAATGGCTTTGATATTTTTATTGAAAGATCCTAAGCCCTTTATATACATGTTAGAATGTTATTTTGAAGATATTTGTTGTTAGTTTCGAAGATAGGAAATTTTATGCAAGGAGATATTTGGTTAGGCCAAAGTGATGATGTTCTTGGCTAAATTTATGTTTTGGGTGATGTTTAACCATGTGATCTTGAGTTTGATGCTTGGATCTGTTTTAGGACACCTTTCTAAACCATGTGATGTTTTGATTTGGAGATCACATCTTTAGGAGAATCTTGGTGATACAGCTAGTTCAAGCACTGGGTAGGCGTTCTTGGTCAAGGAATGACTAGGTTTAAAAAATTTAATCAGCATGATGCTTACATTCTTGGGTGTCTAAATGTTAATCCTATCCCTATTCAACATCATCCAATTCATCTCATTACTTGGTCTAAACCACTACTTGGTAGAGTCAAGTTAAATACGGACGGGAGCTGCCTGGGTAACCCAGGTATTTCAGGTGCAGGAGGGGTCATTCGAGATATGCAGGGGTCTGTTTTATTGGCTTTTTCAATGAATTTGGGATATGGTGATAGTACCAAAGCAGAACTACAGGCTTTACTGGAAGGGATAAAACGTTGTAAAGAATTAAATTTGTCTGCTCTGGATATTGAAGTGGATTCACAGGTGGTTCTGTCGTGGCTGAAGAATAACAGGTGCAGAATCTTGTATTTGGAGGACTTCTGGGAGGAGTTGCAGGAGCTGATTAAAGACATGGATTACAAAGTTTCTCATATTTTTAGGGAAGGGAATGCTGTTGCCGATTGGCTTGCTCGGTGGGGGGCAAGAGTGGGTGATGCGGAATGGAGGAATACGTCGGATGCTCCTGCTATGCTGCGGGGTTTAATTAGGATGGACAAATGGGGCATTGCGTCCATTCGGTGCAAATCGCATGAGGTTAGGTGTTAATCCTCTAGGGGATGCTATGTGTATTGAAGAACTCTTTTTTGTTTAGTGTCTATTTGGGAAGGGGGTTGCAGAACTCTCCATTCGTCATATGAGCGTCGAGTACTTTGCTGTAGGGTAGTAATTATTTTTGTGTTATTCATTAGGCCTTGTTAGATGGTTTTTCTTGGTTGTTTGGTTAATTGTTTTGTAATTATTGGTTGGTCTTGAGGGTTTTTTTTTTTTTTGGTTATTGTAACCACGGTTTTCCTCCGCCACAAGTGAGGGATCATTAATAAATTCGGACAGCTAGTTCATCCACATAACTTGAGGCTAGAGTGAACACTTTGTACGATAGAGTTTACTCCCAAAGGAGAATTCTGATAAAATAACTAGTTCATCCACATAATTTAAAATTGGAGGGAACATTTTGTGTATTGGGGTTCATTCCCAAAGGAGGGATCTTGATGACACTATTAGTTCATCTATAATGGTTTAAGTTCTGTTATTGTTTATGAGTGTCAAACTTAAAGCATTAATGTGATTAAAATGCATTTCTTGCAATAAGTATATTGTGATGGCCCGAGTTTTTGTCTAGGCTTCGCCCTTAGAATTTGTTATAGGATGCCATGGCATTTTAGGAGCATTAGTTTCTTTGGAAGGCCTTAGAAACCTTTGATGTAGTAACTTAAACCAATAGGAGAATAACCCTAGTTTACTTTGGAATTTCAGCCTTATTGGGAAACTTAGGTCCAATGGTTTAGGCCCATGACCCAATTCTAAGTTGCTAGTGTTATGTGTCCTGAGAATGTTATACCTTGAACCTAGCCTTGAAAGTGGGTTAAGGGGGAGAGAGAGGTGTAGGCAAGCACCAAGATGGGCTTACATGCTTAGCACATTGTTCTTTTGCCCAGAATTCAAGTTCCAATGTAGGTTTCTTGGGAAGGGCAGCCTAGGGAAGTGATATGGGTTTTTCTAGAAGTTTTGCATAGGAAACTGAAGGGAAACCTTTGGGATTTCGAATTTCCTAGCTTTTGCCATGCGTCAAGCATGCACCAAGTTTCTAGAAGATTTTTGTGATAAGACTTTTGTATCAAGAACAAGTTTGCCCTTAGGGTTTTGGCTAGCATATTCCCCAAGCATTCCATTCACTTGCCACTTGTCACTTAGTGTATTTAAAACCAATGGTATGTGAAAGGTCACCTAGGGAATGAATTTTGGGAAGATGAAGCAACACTTTGAGAATGGAGAAGTGGAGAGGAAGGCTAGGGCTATGGCACACACCCAATGCCACTTGTCTTCCATGCTAAGAGTTCCTTGTTGGGAATAGGAAGAGACATGCATGGTTTTACCAAGTTACGCCTTGAAAAGATATTTACTTGTTTAACGAAAGGAAGGGCATAAGAGGGAAAAAGGGATTTCGGCCAAAGAGAGAAGTCCAACACGCCACCTCCCAAGAATGCCCCTTCCCAATGCAATCTAAGTGAGGAACTCCAAGAGGCATTTCGGTTTTGAGAAATAGAGAAGAAGAAGAAATCTTGCCACTTGTCTTTCATGCAAGGGTTCATATATAAAGAGAAGGGTTCATACCTAGGAGGCTTTTCCCTTGCCATTTTTCAGATTTTGCATGAGTTTCCACTCTCTCCACACAATTCTCTCATGTCCCTTTGAAAGCTCTCTCATTTTCTTGTGTTTTCTCTCTAACCAAACAAGGAGGATCATTGCATGAGAAGGATTTCAGCACTATCCAAGGATTAGCAAGGTAAGGTTTGGTTTCTCTTAAGTCTTGCACATACACAAGTCTTTTCTCAATCCAAAAATGAGATTCAAATCTCATTTGACTTTGAGAAATACAGAACACACACACTTTCTCTTATTTTCTTGGAAATAACCTGGGGTTTTCAGGAGAAACCATTGAGGCCGCAAAGTGAAGTAGGAGTTCATCCTCCATGTTTTGACCATCACATGTATTCTTACCTACCTTAGGTTTTGTTTTACCTTATGAGTGAAATGAAAGGGGTTTTAACCTAATAACCCTAGAAGCCAAATGGTTTAAGACCAAGTGATGCCCTAGAAACACACACAGACTCAAGACCATGAGATAGGGTTTTAGATGCTCTTTCTAATATAGTATGTTCAGATTTACAGCTTGCTAGTGTTCCTTTACAAGGATTTTGTAAGTATACACTCAACCTACTCTTGATTAATATTCATATATGATTGTGTAAATCCTTCTATGGTTTTCGATTGTTTTGTTCGCTATCACTTGGTTGTTTGTTTGAATATGCTAATATGATTTTGAGTAACTCTAAGGAAGGAAATATATGTTTCGGATTTGTGATGAAAATGTCATGAATTGTTCCTATAAGTTTTGGTTTTCACTTAATTGAGGTTGATGGTTTATGCAATATGATGTTTCGGTTTGAACATGCTTTGGAAGTTTCGGACCTTGGTAAAAAACCTATGATTTCATGTTTGTTTCACTATGTCTTGATTTCTATATTATATGCTTGAAGTTTGGAACATGTTTATGTGATGAATCTTCATGTTTTTTTGCCATGCGTTTCGGCCTAAGCAAGTTTTTTTGGCTCTATGTACATGTTTTGATATCTATCGTGGTTTATGTTATCATGCTATGTAACAAAAATGTTATGTTTGGTTATTTCATGCATGGCGTTCCATATGTCATATGTCAAGTATGAGTATGCATGTTTGAGTCTCATGTCACATGCATTTGGAGAAAAGTGTTTTCAAAGAAAAAGTTTTATCGCGACCCCACATGCTAGGGTGGGGAACTATCCTAGTGGAACTTCTCTGTCCACTCTAGTGTGCTTAAGAATAGAGTGGTAACCCCTTGGTCGATGAAGAATAGTCCACGAGCCTCGAATGGATTCTTTTTAAAGGATGCCGGAGCGTAATGCTAGTGGGTGCATAAGGCATGTAACCCGACGAAGTAAGGTCGAGTTAATATGATTCTTTGTTTATGACGTATTCATCACGGTGTATGGACTGTTGATGGTGCGGTAACTAGCAGGAACACACGGTGCAAGGAGGGGAGCCATGTTATGTCCACCCTCTGAACAAGAATATGAGCTCATAAGATAAGGATCACTTGATGAAAATCTCGTGATATCATAAGGATCACTCGATGTAATCTTGTGATATGTTCTGATAAGGCAAATTTTGAATAAGATCACGTGAATAAGAAAAGTTAAGAAGTTTTCATGAAAAGTTTAAGTCTTTGTTACAGGTCTTTTGAAAATGGTTAAGTGCATAAGTCAAGTTTTGGTGAAGTGCATAAGTCAAGTTCTAGTTAAGGCATAAGTCAAGTACCTGTCCATGCATGCATATCATGATATACCTTTTGTATGCTTGTATTAATTGTGGTTTGTTGTGTGATTACTTGCTGAGATTTCTTAAAATCTCATTGTGGCAGTTTTCACTACCATTCCCCAACCAGAATGGAAGAAGTTGTAACAGGCACCTTTGATATCCAAGAAACATGAACCAGTACGGTTCCCTGATAGAAGACGAGTTCACTGTTCAAGCTTGTCAAGACTACACTGCTGATGTACTAATTCATACGGCTAAGCATCTTAGGGAGATCTTACATAGTATTAGTGAGACAGAAATTGATGTTACGATCTATCAACCCTCTAAAAACTTGAAGTTTTGGTGGAATATGGACCAGTTGTCTACATATTTAGAGTGAACGTCTAATGCTTCGGTTGACGTGAAGGCAGTGGCAAAGGATTTAGGTTTGTTACCGCCCGAGCCTTAGCAATCCCATGGGGTGTTTTGGTATTTATCTCCTGACGGGACAATGGTTATGAAAAGTATGGGAGTTTAAGTATTTTGTGGGGAAAAAAAATAAATAAATAAAAGAGAAGGAAAGCAACAACATTTATGGCTAACTTTTGTGGATTTATGTTGCTTATGTGGGAATCCCATGTTTTGGAAATTTTAAAATTATGCTTCATACTTTTTGGGATATTATGTATTTATGGCTTATGTTTATGTTTTGGACAATATTTTGGATATTAGTTTATGGTACCATGTGCTTTGCAATTGCATATTGCGTTGCTTAGTTTATCTGACTTAGATATCCCATATCAATTTGAGTTTGCATCATTTTCACCGGGTTGAAGAGAATTCGTCCTTGAATTCTAAACTTTCTTGTCTTGATCTTTTGGATGTCCAATTAAACCAATATTTCTCTCCCTTTGTTGTATCGTCTCAATGATCATGAAAAAGTTAAAATTGATTTGATCAGCTCGAAATAAAATAATATTGAGCACCTTATACTATAAAATTAAGTTTCCTTCCAACATCTCAAATCCAAAAAAAAATATTTTTCATAGGAGACTTAAAAAAAAAATTCAACTCCAAGAAAATCAACAAAGTTAATTGTCTCATAAGTTGTTACATGATCTTCAAATTTCAAAACTTCGCCACCATTTTCTTTTTCCAAATTTTCTATGTTCTTAATAAAAATAATTACCTCATCCACTAGGTTATCTTCATCAGTGTAGGTATCGTAGATTGGTATAGAGTTAGACCCTATGGAAGAATCTCCATCCTCAAATACTTATTCCTCAGAGTAGTAAATCCACTTAACCTCTTGCAATAAATTAACGAAAACTTCAGCTTGAAGAGTACCGAGGTCCATATGATGCTCTTCCCTACCTCCGTACTGCCAAAATAGAGCACGCTTGTGAAAGGAGTTTTCAAAACTTGAATCAAAATCGTGATCTTCCATCTCACGATCACCGATATCTTGCACCGTTAGATGTTGGGTTAACTCTGCAACTTGCCTTTGCAAATCTTCAATCATCACATCCGAAACGCTACGATCACGGTGTGACACTTCCTCTTTCAGAACCTACCCACGACCACCAGCCATGGAAACTAATGATATATCACCCTGGGAAAGATGCTAAAACTCTGATGCCCACTGACGCCAGACAGAATTTAGATTAATTCTATTTGCTAGTTTCAACAGATAATTCATAGGAAGCAAGACAAGAGATTTGCCCAAAATACAGAGAAAACCTTAAATAATATTGATTAATAGTAAAATTCAAAAATGATTTTTATGAAGCCCACAAGTCAGACTTAAATAGCTACAAAATTTGAAACTATGAAGATTTTTTCAAAAATGAAAAAATCTAAGTTATTGTATTAGAAATTAATACATAAATAAGCAAGAATCCTATCTAATATTTGGTCAAAATCAAAATCAGAATTATTTCCAAACTTGAAACCAAATATTTACTAACAAAGCAAGAGTGAGCATAAATATATGATTTGAAGGAAAATAACTACTATTGTCCATAGTCCAAAGAAGATATATTAAGCTTTTTCCTTCCATATTTGTATAGATTCATCTTTTTAAGGTAGTACTTCAATGCAATCAACGTAAAATCTAGACATAGATATCCCATATCAATTTGAGTTTGCATCAGTATACACTTCACATTTTTCTCCATACAGATAATGCCTCCAAATCTTCAGTGCGAAAAACTACCTCAGCCAATTCTAAGTCATGGGTAGGATAATTTTGTTCATGGTCCTCAAGTTGTCGCGAAGCATAAGCGACGACCCTTCCTTCTTGCATCAGTACGCATCTTAATCCCATCTTAGAAGCGTCATTATAGACTATATAAGGCTTATGGGGTTCTGGTATTGCCAATATTAGTGTTGAGATTAGCCTCTTCTTCAGCTCTTGGAAACTCTTCTCACAATCTTCAGTTCAAACATACTAGGCATTCTTCTTGGTGAGTGACGTTAAAGGATTGGAAAGTCTAGAAAATCCTTCTACAAACATTCGGTAATATCCTGCTAATCCGAGTAAACTACATACTTCATGGGAATTAGTTGGCCTCTGCCACTTTGTTACATCATCAATCTTAGCAGGGTCTACTGCCACTCCCTTACTAGAAATGACATGTCCTAAAAATTTCACTTCCCAAAACCAAAACTCACACTTGCTAAGTTTGGCATATAAATGATGTTCCTGCAATGTTTTCAGCACAATCCTTAAATGCTTCTTATGTTCCTCTTCATCATGGGAATAGATCAATATGTCATCTATAAACACCACTACAAAAATATCTAACTATTGCCTAAAAATCAGATTCATGAGTTCCATAAATGTTGTTAGGGCATTTGTTAATCCGAAAGGCATAACCAAGAACTCAAAATGTTCATAACGAGAGCAAAATGTAGTCTTAGGGCTCGTTTGTTTTTAGAGATGAGATGAGATGAGATTAAAGTTAAAAAAATGAATAAAGTATTGCTAGAATATATTTTTTAATATTATTTTTGTTTTGAGATTTGAAAAAGTTGAACTGTTTATTTTATTTTGTATTGGAATTGGGAAAATTGTAATGATTAGATGAGATGTTTTTTGAAAACAAATGAGGCCTTAGATACATTATGTTCCCTGATTCTGAGTTGGTGATATCCGGATCATAGATCAATGTTCGAGAAAACTACAGCTCCTTGCAATTAATCTAACAGATCATCTATCCTTGGTAAAAGGTACTTATTCTTAACAGTCACCTTGTTCAAATCTCTATAGTCAATACAAATCCTGAGAGTTCCATCCTTCTTTTTGACAAACAACACCAGTGCTCCCCACGGTGACGAGCTAGGTCGGGTAAAACCCTTTACTATAAGTTCTTCGATTTGAACCTTAAGCTCTTTTAATTCTGTGGGGGTCATTCGGTAAGGTTCCTTATGTACTAGGGTTGTGGCCAGTTCGAGCTCAATTGCAAATTCTGTTTCTCTATTTGGGGGTAATCCAAGTAAATCATCTGTAAAAACCCTAGGAGAATCTTCAATCACTGTGATTCCTTGGGTTCCCTTAGGTTCTTTTGTTTCATTCGTCATCATCACTAGATAATCTATATCCCGTTCATCAAATACATCTGTACTTGTCTAACTATTACCATAGATGGATCCAGCCGAACAGTCCCACCCATATAACAGATCCTTTCTTTAGCAAGTAGATCGAAGACTACTTCCTGCCTTCGACAATCTATCTTGGCATAATGCCTTGACAACCAGTCAATTCCTAAGATTAGATCGAATTCCATCAAATGAAAGATGATAAGATTTGAGGTCAAAACCAGGTTCGCGATCTGCAACGGGCAATCCTGAACTATGCTTATGCATCTGATTACACTCCCGCCTAGAGTAGCCACTAATACTTTTTGAGACATTGGCTCTGTCTCAATTTTACATCGTTTTAGACAACTACTAGAGATAAAGGATCTCGATGCTTCGGAGTCAAACAGAGCACACACCATGTACTGCTTCAATTTAACCTTACCAAATAGGGTAGCTATGATTACGCAAGGATTCTCAAACACAAATTATCTACGAGTTAAGGCAGAGTTGGAAATGTTACCAGTAATCACTCCCTCATTTGTTGTCTTGTCAGTTCCAGGTCTATCTCTCCTAGCGTAATAACATAGACCGTAGTGGTCTTTGGTCTGTTGCTTGGCATTGATGCTCCTCCAACCATATTCTACAAACACTACCAGATCATATGGTCAATTTGACCACACCTGAAACACGCTCCCATGGCTAAACAACATTCTCCACTATGCCTTTTCCTTCTTCAGTGACATAACGGTGGTGTGATGAGTGCTGCATTTTTTACTACCACTCCTTTTCCTTTGTTCGGGGTTATAGGGGCCTTCCACTTTCCCGCACTACCTCCTAGCGAGTAAGGCAATCCTATCTTCCAATCCGTTTGAGCTTGTGCAATTACTCTCCGTTGCTCCACCTCTGCTATTGAAGCTACATTGACCAATTCTTGAAAATTTTCTATCCGTAGACATGCTACTTGGTTTTGGATATGAGGTTGCAAACCATCATGAAACTCCCTTGCTTGCATTTTCTCCGTACTAATCAGATGAGGTGCAAACCTCCCCATCTCCATAAAACGAGTAGCATACAGATCGACTATCGTATTTCCTTGGGTCAAGCTTGCAAACTCCAAGGTCTTTTGTTGCTTAGCTGTTTCTGGAAAGAAACGATTATCGAACTCCATCTTTAAACAATCCCATGTGAGTGCTTAAATTCCCCAATTCTCAAGCCAACAATTGCCGTTTGGTATCCCACCATATGTCAGCTTCTCCTTGGAGCATATGCCTCGCATACTGGACTTTTTGCTCCTTAATGCATCCATTGATTTCAAAAGTTCTCTCTAAGTCCAAGAGCCACTTATTAGCCCTTAGAGGTCCTTCCATCCCCATAAAGTTTGGATATATATACACCAAGAATTTCTTGTAAGAATATCCTTGTTCTCCTCTAGGCAATCCTTGTTTAGCGTTTTGCCCTTGTTCTACTTGATTGCATACTACCTTAGTCATCTGGCGAATGGCTTCTGCTAAAGCCATCCCCCTTCTAGTGGAGGCTTTCCAGCTTCCTGATCCCTACATCTCGAAGAAGTATCCTCGCGTTGGTTTCGTACCATAATTCCTTCTCCTGAAAACGCACAAAACCAACGTGGGTTAGTCTCATTCCTAGAGAAAAGATAACCCTTTCTTCACTTGTACTTGAGATCCTACATGCATATCTTCTTTATTCCTTCTTCCTCCTGATTCAAGCCTATAACTATAAGATCCAATCCTATAACTACAAATCTCAAACCTAGTTAGAGGTACCATGCATTCTTAGGACAATGTGTGGGTTTACCTGGAGCTGTAATTACTCTGATACCATACTCTGTGGCGCCCCCAGCCCCCGCTTGGGATTGGACGGTGACTGAAATGCCAGGACATGTAATACAAGGCTGCACACCCCTCGTACATTATAGATAAAATTCAATGCACCTAAGTACACTAGCAATATACAATAAAATAGCAGCGGAAAAAAAATAAAAGTCAAATATTCTAAGAAATATGATAAGTAATTGCAAAGCACATGGTACTGTTACTAACAAAATACCCCAAACATTATCAATTTCCATAAGCATGCATCTTAAAAGATATAGTATCCCAAAAGCATAGAGTGCATTGTTAAACTCCCAAAACACGAGACCTTTTCAAGAGGGCTCGGGCTTCACACGCTGCTCTAAGGCCCGATTCTTATATGAATTGTTGCTCCGTCTGAATTCTTCAATAAACTGGAGTATTCTGGTAATCTCTTGGTCGATGGCCTCAAGTCACTCCAGGATGGAGGGCTTAGGTCGACTTATAACCATTTTAGACATGATCATCTTCGAAGGAGGTGTTGTTCTCTTCCGCTTGGACATGGAATTCGTCTTCTAATCCTTTCACAACTTCTTCCATTTCGAGTCAGGAATGATAGTGGAAACTACCACAATGAGATTTCGAGAAATCTTAGTCAGTAAACACGCAACATACAATAGTTAACACAAGCATACAAAAGGTATATCATGAAATGCATGCATGAACATGTACTTGACATAGGACTTGACCGAAACTTAACTTATGCAGTTGGCCATTTTCAAAAAAACTTGTAATAGAGACTTTGACATTTTCAAAAAACATCTTTAACTTTCCTTTTCGCAATGATCTTGATTAGAACTCATCTTATCAGAGAATATCATGAGATTTGCATAAAGTGATCCATAACATATGAGCTCTTATCTTGTTCAGAGAGTGGACACATCACGGTTCCCCTTTGCGCCACGTGTTCCTGCTAGTTACCACACCATCCATGGTCCGTACACCATGATGAATATGTCATAAATAGAGTCATTTCATACTAACTCGACAGTACTTCATCGGTTACATGCCTTATGCACCCACTAGTGTTAGATGTTGTGACGCCCCCAAATTTCGCTTGGGATCAGACGGACATTTGAAGTGTCGAGACATGCAACACAAGGTTACCTGCCCCCGTTCATGACATATAAGATGCAATATTCCTAACATGCATCTAGCATTATGCAATATTCGCAGCTGATAATTTTTTTCTTTAGCAATACTATGCAGCAAACTAAAATATCCCAAATACTTAAAACATACTCCATACTTAACGACATACTAAACAACTAAGATCACAATAATAGTCCATAAGGTTGTGATCAAAATAGTGCTGGAGATTGAACTCCACCAATACAAGTAGTAATCTGAGGTAACTATTGTAATACCATCTACGTCGCACCGTCGCTTAGTCGGCCGTTTCCAGTTGGTGGATTCCCGGTTCTCCTTCAGATCTTATAACAAAATCTACCATTTGGGGGAAATGGTAGTTGGGACTACCATAGTGAGATTTAATTACAAATCTCAGCAAGTTAACGGAAAACTTCCACACAGGTTAATGATGCATGCATGGTAGTAAAAGCATGAATGCATAATCAAATCATAAGTAATCATAGCATAACTTGACATACAACATAACATAACTGGCATAACTTAAACTAAAACTGAAGCTTAGCATGAACGTGACTTGAAACATAGCATGGACTTGAAACATAGCATGAACGTGAACTTGAAACATAACATGGACTTGAAACATAACATGAACGTGAACATGCATAATTTGAACATGAACTTGAGCATGACATAACATAAATGTGAACTTGGAACATAACGTAAATGTGAACATAACATAACATGAACTTGAAACATATTCTTGTCTCATGGGATTACCATGATTGCGTGAACGTAAACTTGAACGTAACATAACGTGAACTTGAAACATGACTTGAACGTGAAATACATGAACTTGAAATCTTATTCAATAGACTTAATAATTAAAGTGACCATATGGGTGCTACACAGGTCCCCTTGAGCCGTGTGTCCCTGCCGATTACCGCATCACATCACAGGTTTCTATACCAGCTGTGAGTGCGTTAATACGTACTCCACAGTTGTTGTGGCCCCACGTATTCTACATGTCACAATTGCTGTGTCTCACATAATGTATGCTCCACAGTTGTTGTGGCCCCATGACTTATTTGTTTGTGCCACACTTGCTGTGGACACATGTAACGTAATGTGTGACACCATCGGCATTAGTGCCTGGCGCGCTCCGGTGACCAGCTAATTAGGCCACATTCGCAACCTATTGATTGTATTTTGTCAACCAAGGGAATTTCACACCTATTTAGACACTCCAGCGTGAACAAAGGAGTTCCACTAGGATATTACACCATCCTAGCGCTTAGCTGGTGACATTTCGTAACGTGACGTAACATGAACGTGACCTAAAAGATAAAAGTCCTGACGTAGCATAACGTGACATGAACGTAAAATGACAGACATGACATACTTCGAGACATAAATGTAACAGAGAACATTTCATAACATGACATACATGTAACATGCAACATCTCGTAACATGGCATACCATATAACAGACAACATTTCTTAACATGGCGTAACATGTGACAGTGAATCTTACATGACATGAAATACATGTAACAGATGGCATACTTAACTTAACATGACATGCTTGCAATGTATAGGAATACGTGACAGAATATCTTTTGTAACAGATGAATAATTCATGACAGAATAAATTCTGTGTAACAGATAAATATGTAATGACTTGGCATGGCACATATGATAACATGCATACATACAATTTAGTTCCCTTACTTATCACTCATACACATTAAACTGATAGTAAGTTAAAAGCTAACTTACCTCGATCGTCGCGTTCTACTAGAATAAAGCGCGAAACACGAGGAACTGTAAAAGGTTATTCTAAAAGTTAGAAATTAATTACTAACAATTAGAAATGTGAAAAGAGACAACTTAGAGTAAAATTACCATTTTACCCTCTACATGTGGGCAAATGACCATTTTACCCCCTAACTTAAGGATTTGATATCCTAATTCCAAAAAATTACCAAAATTTACATTCCTCATGTAAATTTTATCCCAAACTCAAATCTCAACTCAGAAAAATTTAAAACCAATCACAACTATGAAAAACTCACTATGGCCGAAACCTACATAGGCCATTTGTCTTATTTTGGTTGCAATTCTTTCAAGTTCCAAAACTCATGAATAAACCAAAATCTTGTAACAAAGATCTTCCTATCCTAAGTTTAAGAACACCCTTAAAACTATCCATTAAGAAAAAGCTAATTATCAATACCAAACTTTTTGTAAAAAGACCCAAACTTTTTAACAAAAAGCAAACCTTAAATTACAACTTTTGACCTTAATAAAAACATCTCTAAGAATTCCAAAAAAATCAAATCTTACTATTAACATATTCATAACATCATCCTTAGATCAAACATACTTTAAAACATCAAACAAAACTCACCAAAAAACACAAAACAACACTTGGAGTTTTTGGTTTTAAACTTAGTCCAAAACAGAAACTGATTTTCCCAACTAACTATGATCAATCTCTTGATCCATGGCTTAAAGACATGTGATCTTCAAACTAACACATCACATGGTTTAAAAATGTGTCCTAAAGAAGTTCCAACCATCAAACTTAAAATCACATGGCTTAATAAAACATGGATCTAACTCAAAAACATCAAAGTTTAGGCCTAACCGAAATCCTCTTGCATAGAAAATCATATCTTTAAAAATAATACTAAATATCTTCGAAATAACATCCTAACATGTATATAAGAGGCTTAGGATCATCATATAAAAATATCAAAGCCTTTGGAATAAGATTAAACCACGAAATATTCAAACTTTCACCAAACAGAAACTGTTTTTCCACTTCCAGTTTTCAAGTTTCTAACTCTAAGCAAATCTATCATCAAAAGCTTTATTCATGCAACAAAACCTCAATGAACATTCATAAACACATGTTAACAACACTCCATAAAATTTTCGGACCAAGATATGTGCATTAACTTGGTCAAAACTTCCAAAACATAACATACTCTCCAGTTTCACGCCCAAAATGACCTTTCCATGGTTAAAAATACTTTTGACTGACCAAATGAGAATTTAATGAGACTAATAATATATCCACGGAAACTAGACTCAAATAATAACAACTTATGTGAAGGAATCATCGTGCAAAAATACTTACAAAGGGTCGTAAATGGCCATGCAAT
Organism: Juglans regia; assembly: GCF_001411555.2. Classification (NCBI taxonomy): domain Eukaryota; kingdom Viridiplantae; phylum Streptophyta; class Magnoliopsida; order Fagales; family Juglandaceae; genus Juglans; species Juglans regia. Next base: position 23,168,946 of record NC_049903.1, read on the forward strand.
AAGTCCCAGAAATCTGCCCGTGAGAGCTCTTTTGGGTTTCTCTCTAAGAACGGGAGAAAGAAGTGATAAAATGGAGAGAATTATGACTTGCACGACTTTAGACTTCTGGAGGGAGAAGTTATGGGCTTGAATGACCCTTGATTGGAGGTGGATATGTGACATAAGGTGGAGAATAGAGAGGGGCAGAGACTGCTTGCAGCAGCTGTGAAAGATGGAGGTTGATGGAGTGGATTTCTCCTTCACATCAAGGCACTATTGGGTGCAGCCAATGGCAGTGGATGGTCTGCCATGTGGGGGAGGAAACTTCTCCAAGAAGCTTTGCCAAGGTGGCCAATTTCGTGGGCCTTGGTGGGCCCCACCAAGTGGGCTTCAATTTGGGGTTTAAAGGGGGTTTGGTTAGGGTTTGAGATGCTATCAAGCCCAAAATCAATTTTTCTTGGCCCAATCAAATTCCCAAGGTTTAAAAGGTTGAATAATGATGTCATAACAAGGATTTGATTAATTAATAGCATGTGGAAGTGATTTAATCAAGTGATTAAACACAATGCTAGAAATCGGATTAAAAAGGGTTTGGAGGCCAACTTTAGGGTTTGGGAAAACCATTTAGGGTTTTGGTTTCAACCAAGCTTTTGGGGTTTCAATTGGATTCCAATCATTTAGGGTTTTGCTAGGGTTGAAACCCTCTTTGGTCTGGCACAATTTGGTTGAACAGATGAAACACAACTTTGCTTAGGTGGCATGATCTCACACCTTGATTCCTTCACAAATCTATCTAATGGTTCTTCTTTGTGTCAAGTGTCTAATACCATTCACTAAGTGTGGCTAAAATCTTGTCAAGTGTCCAAATAAAACTTCTCTAACCTAATTTGGACATTCCGCACTGTGATTTTGAAAACACTGCAATGGGTGCGCTTATCAAGGTTACTATTCACTCCAAAAAAATACATAATAAACTTAGTACTAAAAAATTCTAAATATTCATATTAAGTTATAGTGAAAATCGTTTAACAAAATTCAACCCCGAAGTGCCCCTAAAAATAATTTCACAATTTTCAACAGATGTTTCGTCCGGAATTATGAAAATAATTTATTGCGCCATAAAATCCTAAATAATCCTCTGAGTCTAATGGCATAGACCATAACGCATTCTGACACTTCTAACTAACTCAAATAATTAAACTCATATTACTAGCACCATAGTAAGTGATAACACTGACTATGTTGACAGACTAAAACCTATGCGATTGGTTGATTCGTAATAACTTATGGGGTTTTCACGAGATTCCTAAAGTCAATAGAAATTCCACCAATGAATTTCTAGCGGACTGTTACAGATGTTTCCTCGCTTCGGCATTATTTAAAAAGAATCCATTTGAGACTCGTCGACGGTTCTTTGTGGACCCAGGGGTTACCACTCCATTCTTAAGCACTCCAGAGTGGACAGAGGAGTTCTACAAGGACATTCCCCCTCCCTAGCACTTGGGGTCGTGATAAAAATTTTAAACTCTTTTCTTTGAAAACATTTTTGAAAACACTTCTCCCAAATGCATGTGACATGAGACTTAAGATTTACATTTGTATACTTGACATATGACATATGAAATGCCGTGTATGAAATAACCAAGCATAACATGTTCAATTCATGGCATGATAACATCGATCACATAAACTATCAAAACAGATACATGAAACTATGAAAAAGGGCCTTGGCTGAAACATATAATTGCAAAAACTAAAATCATCACTTGAACATGCTTCCAACTTCAAACGTATTGCTTAGAAATCAAAACATAACGAAATGAAACATAAAATCATGGTGTATGGCTAAGATCCAAAACTTCTAATACATGGTGTAAGGGGATTTTCCCCTCAATGCCCAATAGGCCTAGCCAAGCCCAGCCCGGAGCCGAAGGGCACGAACTCGGCCCACTAGGAAAATCCTCTATACATGATTTGTATGAGGGATGTGCTGCAAAAGATTGGACTCGTCGATTTGAGGTTCCCTCGGGTAGTGTCCAGTTCTTAAGTGCCCGCCTGCATGACAAGCGAGAAACACGGAAAACCATTGATCTACTGATAGAGAAGGCATGAACAAACAAGGAGGATGGCAAACTAAGAGAAAAAGGTTGGAGAACACCACGCTACATTAATGACGCCGTCGTAGAGCCACACCACATAATAATGCTATCGCAGAGTCACGCTGCATTTAAAGATCCTAACAAAAGGAACAGTACGGGGAACCTGGACTTCATGAAAGTAGGCATGATCTACTCTTCAGACTTGACGTATAAATAGTTAATCCCAAGTGTGATGACCAAGACTTTCTAGACTTTTTGTGTAATTGCTTTTTTTATCATAAGCCCATGAGAGTTTCGACCTTCATAGGAATATATGGTTTTGAAGCCTAATGGAACTAGGGCTCGCGCCCAACTCAAGATCATGCATGCCACTTGTCATCCAATAGAGCTGTGTCTAGGACTTGATGAATCTAGATGGAAATAAGGGAAGAGAGGTAAGAAGGATCTAGGGTTGGCTTACACGCCTACCATAGGGGATCAACTATGTTTTTTGCCATGTGTCATGCATGCATGGAGGTTTTGCTTGTAGGAAGAAGCTTTGTGACACTTGTCATTATGGGAAAGAGATTCTAGAAGGGAACGATTAGGTTATGAGAAAGTGGAGCCTAATGAAGGTCAAGAGGCTGTGCACGACAACCATGGAGAAAGAAGGTTTGTTTTTTTTGCCATGTGTCATACATGCAAAAAGGTAGGTAAAAAGTTTATCTTGGGAAAGGGGCAAAATAAAGATTGGGAAGAAAGGCCTTACACGTCTAGGGTTCTAGAAGAAAATCTTGTGTAAGACACCTTGAGGTGGACGGCTAGGGCAAGGGGTTTTGTGCAAAATTGGACCAATCACAAGCTTGTCCAAAAGTGTGGTGAAAGATCTTCTTGGAAGAAGAAAGAGGGTTCGGTAGCCCATGCACACACACACTCCTCATATGCCACTTGGCACTCATGCACACATATAAGAGATTGAGGAATATTTTTAGCTTGACAAAGACCATATAGCCACAAGATTCATTGGACCAAGACATGAAATGAAGGGAAAAAAAGGATGGAGGCTTCGGTTTTGAGGATGGAAGCACCGCTTGTACAAAAGGAAATCTCATTGTGTTTCCAACACAATCAAGTGATACGCTATTTCCATATGTGAAGTATTTGACATTGCATGTGTCTCATGAAAGTCCAAGTTTCCATTGTCATGTCATATGCCATTGCGATTGTGAAAATCTTTTGAAAGAAAAGAGTATTTTTAAAAGTTTTTATCACTATCCCAAGGGCTAGTGGAATTCCTCTGTCCACTCAAGAGTGTTTAAAATGGAGTGGTAACACCTAGGTCGACGAAGTACGGTCGACGGATCTTGAATGGTTCCTAAAAGAAAAGGACACCGGAGCAAGATCGGATCAAAAGCTAGTGGGTGCACCACAATGAAGGCGAAGCAAGCTACCATACTATGAAAGTTTAAGTAAGACATAGTCACCTTAGTCAAAGTCGCCAATGGTCGATGCAGTAACTAGAGGGGAACACACGGTCCATAGGGGAACCGTGAGGTATCCATTCATAAGTTCGGAAAGGTCTCGAGCTCAAAGCTATGCTATATGATCAAGAACCGAGCTCACAAGTATGTTTAATGAATAAGTATGAAACGAAGAAAGAATGTTCATGAAAGAAAAGGTCATGAAAATCATGTTTTACACGATGTCTTTTTTTTAAAGGTCAAATGCTTAAGTAAAGTTTCATGTCCATGCATTTAGTGTTAAGTTTGCTTTCATATACTTATGATATTTGTTACATGTTATTTGTTTATTTACAGAGATTTCTTGAAATCTTTTGGCTGCTGTATTTTTCATTATCATTCCCCTATTCGAAATGGTAAAAGTTGTGCTAGGTACGCAAGATCGTTAGCTATGGACGAGATTTGTGAGATAATTGAGGATGAGATCATAGTGGAGGTGTAACACCCCACTCCTTCCTTCTGATGTAAGTAAGTTCTGAGGACGAAAATTATGTAATAGTCTGTCCCTTCTCTCTAGCGACTGCGAGCCTCGTTATGCATGACGAACCTCGATGGCGTGTTTATAAAGATATTATGTGAATTCTAAAGTATGGCAGTGTTTTAAATGCACTGGAAATGTTGAGGCTTGTGCCTCGAGCTTTGATTGATGCAAAGAAAGTGCTTTAAGAGGTCCCTATGAACTGATGTTTTAAGGATGCCATGAACCGATGCTTTAAATGATGCCATGAAAGACGATGTTTAAGCCCATGCTTTAAAATGACGTTTTCCATGAACGAACTGTTAAATGAAAGATTGTAATGCCCCGATCCCGAAGGTCTAGAGAGTTAGTTTTTAATACTTAATATCAACTTCAATAACACAACTATAAAATCCAGAACACTCCATAAAATATTAATTCATTTAATCAACCAAAATATCTATGTTCCTTTATGGAGACAACAAAAAAATTCTCAATAACATAAATTAAAAACTCTCCAAAAATTCAAAAATATCCTTAACTCACCAAATCAAAATAACCGAAAATAAATCAATTTACTCACTACGACTCTCAAATAAGCACTTATATCTTCAGGCACTTATTCCACTACAATCATCACACCTTGCTAAAACTTCCGACTCTTGTTCTCCAGTTGATCCATCTAAATTATCTGAAAAATATTTGGAGATAAAGGGTGAGTTATCAACAACTCAGTAAGCAGAAAATATATACTAGTATGTAAACATGAGCATTTATCATAATTCAGAATGCTAAGCAAAATATTTTCTTTCAGAATGCAGAATTAGAATATTTGTTTTCAGAATGTAAAATCATAACATATTACCCCAAAATATAAGAGCGAAACTTCCAGAAAACATTCTTATGCAAAATTTCATTTGGCAGAGCATAACTGAACATATTCATCTTATCTTATCATATCAGAACAGAGACCATGTTTAACCCTTGTGGTAGAGTCATGCAAACCCTGGTAGCTAACCGAGCAGAAACAGAATGTGAATCTTCCCTTTATTCATTCTCGGAGCCCCAAGTGTGCACATAGGAAAGACCATGCAGAAAACCACTTTATTTACAAAGTGGGTGCACCAGAAATAAAAAAGTTAGTACCAACCCGAACAGTGGCCACAGTTTTACACCCGTGGTAAGGTTAGAACGGAACAGAAATAGAACCAGAATGTTATGCCAGAGGTTTTTAGAAATCACCTCATATCATATCAAAGTACAGAACATCTTCAGAACAGAACAAATCAGACGACAAAAACGTAATTTACGCACAAAATTTCATATTCACTCCCTTTTGCACAGTTAAGAAATAGAATGTAAAAAATAAGTTCATGTCTACACCAGTCATATCAGAAAAATACTTTATTCTTAAACAGAATCTCATGAGTAATGTAGAACAAATAACAGAGGGAGTTCAAATTTCTTTTCATAGCAAAATATGCATATTTCTCAAAAATCAACCTTAGCCCATTTTATGTTTTACGCAAAGTCTAGCATAGGAACCCTGCTTACCTGAACTTCTTAACTTATCTGAATTTCTCCACAACAGTATTGAACGAAAGTCAATCGTCACCTGTAAAATTGTCACGTAACTTCCTTCAATGAAAAAATCATGTATTTCGATGTTTAAATCTGAAATGCTAAAAAAACTGTCCTATTTTACTTCCTCAAAAACCTAGAATTCTCATAGCCATAAAATGTCATAATTTCTCAAATATCTCGATATTCAAAAAATTTTCTGACTATTTAAACTCTAACTTATTTATTACCAGAAGCTAACTATAAAATTAATACTAAATAATAAAGTTATAAACTTGTAATTACTATCTATTATAACACTTTTTAGACTAAATTAAAAAAAAATGAGCCGGAGTACATTTTAAAGAAAATACAAAGAGTTTTATAATTGGAAGGGCACAAATGTAAAAACACCTAAAAAGTGTTTGAGGTGTTTTACGAAAAAAATAATGACCAAATGCTTGATGGCATTTTCGTAATTACTAGGGATATCAAGACCATATAATTGAAAACTATCTACACGTTAATATTTTCAATGAGACCAAAGCTTCTGCTTATTTCTAGGGAAAATCGAAAACCCAGTAAAAAGAAGAGCAAACACAGTGTGCGGCGGAGACTCACTGTAAGGGAAGGTGTGCGGCGTTAGGTGCGGTGGGAGGTGGTGAATTCGGCGGCTGTGCACTGGACGAGAGGGAGAAACACGGTAAGAGAGAGCAAAATGTGAGGGAAAGAGATGAAGCTCACCGTGAGGCATGACGGACTGGCGGTGTTGGAAAGTCCATGATGGTAGAGATCGGAGGCGACAGCGAGGTGCAACACCTAGTGAGGGGCCAAAGGAGGGGGCTCGATGGACGGCTTGAGCAAAAACTTGCTCTATTTCAAGGTGAAAAAATAAGGGTGCTCGTCGACGTGCCATGATGGCTCGCGATGGTTGTCCTGGATGTGCACTTGGGCTGCTACTTGGTTATACTCGGGTTGGGCAGGGTGGTTCCATATGGAGAGGACGCACGAGAGTTGTTGTCTTTTTTTATATTTTTTTCTGATGCTACAACGCCATGGAAAGTGACGCCACGTTGCGTCGGGCTGGCTCATTTCCGATAGTAGAGTGGTGGTCGAAGAGGATAGCAGCGGCTATAACTTGGTGGAGGGTTTGACTAAGGCTGAGTTGGTGTGTGTCAAAGGTGGTGGTTTGGTGCAGTGAAAGCATGCTGGGACTAACGTGCGTGCGTGGAGACTGTCGTGGGAGGTTTGCAGCAGCTATAGGCTTGGTAAACTATCACATGCAGGCTGTACGTATGTATATATTTATAGGCGATGAACAAAAACCCTAGAGAAAGAGAGGAAAGAGACGTGCAATATCATGCATGCCGTGGAAAACGGACGAGGAAAACGAACTTGATGAAGCCGTGCATGACGAGAAATCTGTGGGGCTGTGCGATGAACTGTGAAGTTGCTGTGTGAATAGATATAGGTGATTGATACAAAACAAAAACAAAACCCTAAAGCTGAGGAGAATATAGAGGCGTACGTGCATGAGAGTGCAATCGTGCATGGCGGTGAAAATATCATAAACTCATAGCTGTTTTTCAAGGTTCAACAACAAACGGGTGTGGGCTTGGGTCTTGGGTTTTTTTTTTTTTTTTCCTGGAGTCATGGGTCTCGACTCAATTTCTAAAAATAATCCAACTTATTCTAGAAATTTCTCGGTTCAATTCTCACCTTGGCCCTTTAGAAAAACAACCGAATTATCAAGCCGAATAAAATCATAATCCGCCAAAACAAAGATTTTAAGCCTGTTGTCTACATAGAAAAATAATTAAAAAAATAGTAACTAAGCTCTTCATCCGTAGAAGTCCAAAAACAAAACTTTTATAAAAATGGCTTGTTGCTGAACTTGGGTGTTACATCCTTCCCCCCTTAAAAAAGTTCGTCCTCAAAATTTGCTACACCTAAAGCCACTCTTCCGTTGCGCACTCTAACATCTTGTAGTCCTAAACACACTGTATCTCAATCATTACATCTAAAAAGAACTAAGAACTAACCTCCACATTCTACCAGTCCATACATTTTTTTTTTATTCACCATATTTAATTTTGCAAAATCTCCCAACATGTATGTAGTCTCTAATACATCAATATCACAAGTTTAAACCTCCAGTTCCTAATCAAAATTCGTTCCACGAAGTCAACCTAAAATCTAAACCTTAAACTCTGTCAGAATTATTTCCTACAGTCCACAAAATACGCCTATTAGAATTAAAATCTCAAATGTCATAAAAATTGTTTCCTTAAAATATGCAAAATCTAAAACCTCTTATTTCACGGAACTCATTCCATAGGTCTGTAAGTGCTAAAACCTTACATATCATCAAAAGTCATATCTAGAACCCGCAGAATTCTACGACCTTAAATCTCCTCAAAATCACTTTTAATGTACCATCTCTAAACCTCAAACCCCCAAATATTCAGTCCATAAAATCTGAAGAATCTCAAACCTTAATTATCCACATAATCATCTCTTAGTCCTAAACTTTCTACACCTCAAGTCCGAAGTTACTTCCTAAACCCACAGATATAGGATATCTTATAGTCTACAAAACCTCAACCTCAGTTTTCGGTCAACCTATCGCCAACTTCAAAGTCTAAAGCTTAAATCATATCCAAGCCGTGTCCTACATCCTACAAAATAAGCCAATCGAATCCAAAACCTCAAATTCCATCAAACTCTTTATTATAGTATGCAGAATCTCTAACCTATCTCTGATACCAACTGTAACGTCCCGATTCTGAAGGTCCGGAGAGTTAATTCGTAATACTTAATATCAACTTCAATAATACAACTTTAAAATCCAGAAAATTCCGTAAAATATTAATTCATTTAATCAACCCAAATATCTATGTTTCTTCATAGGGACAACAAAGAAATTCTCAATAATATAAATTAAAAACTCTCCAAAAACTCAAAAATATTCTTAACTCATCAACTTAAAATAACCGAAAATAAATCAATTTACTAACTACGACTCTCAAATAAGCACTTGTACCCTCAAACGCTTATTCCTACGATTATCATACCTTGCTAAAACTTCCTACTCTTGTTCTCCAGCTGAACCATCCAAATTATCTGAAAAATATTTGGAGATAAGGGGTGAGTTATCAACAACTTAGTAAGCAGAGACCATATACTAGTGTGTAAACATGAGTATTTATCATAATTAAGAATGCTAAACAAAATATTTTCTTTCAGAATCCAGAATCAGAATACTTGTTTTCAGAATGCAAAATCATAACATATTACCCAAAAATATAAGAGTGAAACTTCCTGAAAACATTCTTATGCAAAATTTCCTTTAGCAGAGCATAACTGAACATATTCATCTTTTATCATATCAGAACAGAGACCATGTTTAACCCTCGTGTTAGGGTTGTGCAAATCCCGGTAGCTAACGGAGCAGAAACAGAATGTGAATATTCTCTTATTCATCCTCGGAGCCCCGAGTCTACACATAGGAGAGACCACACAGAAAACTACTTTCTTTCCAAAGTGGGTGCACCAGAAACAGAAAAGTTGGTACCAACCCTAAGAGAGGCCACCATTTTACACCTGTGGTAACATCAGAACGGAACAGAAATAGAACCAGAATGTTATGCCAGAGGTTTTTAGAAATCATATCATATCATATCAGAGTACAAAACATCTTCAGAACAGAACACAATTAGACTACAAAAACGTAATTTATGTACAAAATTTCATATTCGTTCTCTTTTGCACAGTTAAGAAACAGAATGTCAAAAATAAGCTCATGCACCAGTCACGCCAAAAAATGCTTTATTCTTAAACAGAATATCATGAGTAATGCAGAACAAATAAATTAGGTTGTTTAAGTTTCTTTTGAAAACAAAATATGCATATTTCTCAAAAATCAACTTCAGCCTATTTTATTTTTTATGCAAAGTCTAGCATAGGAATCCCGTTTACCTGGACTTCTTAACTTATCAGAATTTCTCCACAGCAGTACTAAATAAAAGTTAATCATCACCTATAAAATTGTCACGTTACTTCCTTAAATGAAAATATCACATATTTTAATGTTTAAACTTGAAATGCTAAAAAAACTATCCTATTTTACTTCCTCAGAAACCTAGAATTCTCATAGCCCTAAAATATCATAATTTCTCAAATATCTCAATATTCAAAAAAATCTCTAACTATTTAAACTCTAACTTATTTATTACCGGAAGCTAATTATAAAATTAATACTAAATATTAAAGTTATAAACTTGTAATTACTATATGTTATAACACTTTTTAGAATAAATTAAAAAAATGAGCCGGAGTACATTTGAGAAAAAAAAACAAAGAGTTTTATAACTAGAAGGGAACAAATGTGAAAACACTTAAAAATGGTTTGAGGTGTTTTGTGAAAAAAAAAAATAATGACCAAATGCTTGATGGCATTTTTGTAATTACTAGGGATATCAAGACCATATAATTTAAAACTATCTACACGTTAATATTTTCAATGAGTCCAAAGCTTCTGCTTGTTTCTAGGGAAAACTGAAAACCCAGTAAAAAGAAGAGGAGGTGTGCGATGGAGGCTCACCGTGAGGGAAGGTGTGCGGCGCTGGGTGCGGTGGGAGGTGGTGAACTCGACGACTGTGCACAGGAAGAGAGAGAGAAACACGGTGAGAGAGAACCAAACATGAGGGAAAGAGATGAAGCACACTGTGAGGCGCAATGGACTGGGGGTGTCAAAAAGTCCTTGCGGTGGTTTTTGTGAGGTCTCGACAGTGGAGATCGGAGGCGACAGTGAGGTGCAACACCTAGTGAGAGGCCAACAGAGGGGGCTCAATGGATGGCTTGAGCAAAAACTTACTCTGTTTCGGGGAGCAAAAATAGCGGTGTTTGTGGACATGCCATGATGGCTCTCGGTGGTTGTCCTGGATGTGCATTTGGGTTGCGACGTGGTTGTACTCGGGTTGGGCAGGGTGGTTCCGTATGGAGAGGACGCATGGGAGTTGTTTTTTTTTTCCTGATGTAGCAACGCCATGGAAAGTGACACCACGTTGCGTCAGGCTGGCTCGTTTGCGGCAGTGGAGTGGTAGTTGAAGTGGGTAGCAGAGGCTGCAACTTGGTGGAGGGTTTGACAGAGGCTGAGCCAGAGTGTGTCAAAAGTGGTGGTCTGGTGCAGTGAAAGCATGCTGCCACTAACGTGCGTGGGTGGAGACTGCCGTGGGAGGTTTGCGGGAGCTATAGGCTTGGTAAACTTGATGGCTTGCATAATTTAATACATTTTATCACTTCTTAACTTTAAACTTTAGTCCAATTTTATTTATTTTTGTTGATTTTAGACTTCATTGTCGTCATTAAATTTTATTTCAGATTTAAAGAAAATGAAGATCCAAATTTTAGAAGCCTATTATCTAGAAACTCCATTTAAATGAAGACTTTGGTACGTTAAAAAAATAAAATCTAAAGAAAGCATTAGACGTTGGAGGCTTTTCATTTAATTTTATGAATTGGCATGTGTGGGATTTTTGAAAGGATATACAACAAGTGTTTAACTTGGCTTTTGACAATTGCATGTGTGGGATACGGGCTTCTCTTGGACGCACGGATTGGAGTGTTGTGGTTTGACTTGGTCATTGGAAGACTTGCCTTTATCTATGGCTAGCACGAAATGGATTGGACGTGATGCAAATTCAAGTTGGTTTTCGGCTACTGAACGCACGGGACAGAAAGTTTGAATTTGCATTTTCCGAAAAGGGGGATTCACGGTTTTTTTGGCACGCACGGACGTAGGGCTTTTTTTTTTTTTGTTTTATTGGTGGGAGGACGCGTACAAAAGAGGAGGGACGAAGGCACTGCTGCAAAAGAGAAGACTGCGGACTAAGAGGCTTTTGGCACGTTTGGAAGCTGTGACTTGCGACTTGGAAGGCTTGGACTGCGAGGAGTATTTTTCAGTGTTTATTTTCTTCTATTCTTCTCTTAGAAAAATTATGGTGAATTTGTTTATGTTAAATTTAATTTTTAGCATGAACTAAATTTTCTTTATTCTAGAAAAACGATGCAATCTAGTTCTGAACTATGCTTACTTTTCTATTCTAATTTGAAGTAATTCTTTTCTATGTTTGTATGATTTGTTCTGAGTTTATTGTTTCTAATTAACTGGCCATTAATTAGATGATTTTAATCTTGTGATTTGTGGTCGAAAGAGGAAATTATAGGATAGATCTTGGATATTTCGGCATATGTAAATATAGAGATCGAAAGACTTATATGAACCTATGTAATATTAAAATCATTGGTCTTATTGCTTTCTTGCTTTATTAATTTGCATACTCTTGTGTAAAATGATGAACAAGAATAATTTCCAATTGACTGTCGAAATAGGCTTTTGAATGTTTGTGAAGATTTGCTAACAAACAAAGAGAATTTAATTCAATTAGTTAGATGAGTAAAGCATAATGAGGAATTAGGTGAAATCGATTTCCTAAAATTTTTCTTTTCCATTGATTTGATCTTCGAATAATATCTTTATTTTCTTTTGAGTATTTTCTTTGAATTAATTTTATTTTAATTTGCAACTACAAAAATCTTAGTGACTTTTCTAAATAAAGTCGAGATTAGTATAATTTCGGTGTTTGTCAAAAGTAAGTTACCAATCCTTGAGGACGATACTCTTCTCATCACTTTACTATAAAACTACAATACTGTACACTTGCCATTTTGCACCGATCAAAACTATCACATGCAGGCCAGACGTATGTATATGTTTATAGGTCATGAACAAAAACCCTAGAGAAAGAGAGAAAAGAGACATGCAATATCATGCATGTCGTGGAAAATGGATGAAGAAAATGAAGTTGATGGAGCCGTGCATGACAAGAAATATGTGGGGCTGTGCGATGAACTGTGAAGTTTCCGTGTGAATATATAGGTGATTGAAACAAAACCCTAAAGCTGAGGAGAATATAGAGGCATACGTGCATGAGAGTGCAATCGTGCGTGGCAGCGAAAATATCATAAACTCATAGTTGGTTTTCATGGTTTAACAACAAACGAGTGTGGGCTTGGGTCTTGGGTTTTTTTTTTTTTTTCCTTGAGTCATGGGTCTCGACTCAATTTCTAAAAATAATCCAACTTATTCTAGAAATCTCTCGGTTCAATTCTCACCTTGGCCCATTAGAACAACAACCTAATTATCAAGCCGAATAAAATCATAATCTGCAAAAACAAAGATTTTAAGCGAGTAGTGTATATAAAAAAATACTTAAAAAAAATAGTAACTATGCTCTTCATATGTAGAAGTCCAAAAACAAAACTTTTATAAAACAGCTTGTTGCTAGACCTGGGTGTTACAAAAATAGAGCTGAAATGAACTGAAAGAAAGGACTGAAAGGATTGAACGTTTAATGCATGAAAATACGTAATGACCACATGATTGAATGAAAAGGGTAATGAATGGGCAGATTGCAATGTCGGGTAAGTAGTACTGGTAGTGTATCCAGTGTTAGCCCTTGACTGAAAAGGGATTCCCAACTTGTGGCCACGGCCGGAGTCCGGGTCCAAAGGAAGATCGCTAACCCCAACACACGTGACATAACAATTTGTAGAAGCCAATGAAAGTGATAAAAAAGAATGTATAAATGTATGAATACATCGCATTCTTTAAGAAAGAAAGGCATCGACGGGAGAAATGTTTTACGAAGAGAAAGCCCCTTTTTAAAGAAAAACTCTGTCCAATGATGTTTTCAAATGAACGCACGTATGCATGTACATTTAGTATGTATGGTATGATGAATGCATGAATGAAAACCTATGTTATTATATTTTAACTGTAACAACCTGCTAGAAATTCATTGGTGGAATTTCTATTGACTTTGGGAATCTTTTGAAAAACCCATAAGCTTTTACGAATCGATCAATCGCTCAGGTTTTAGTCTGTCGTCATAATCAGTGTTATCACTCACTATGGTGCTAGATTTGTGAGTTTAATTATTTGAGATAGTTAGAAGTGTCAGAGTGCGTTATGGTCTGCGCCATTAGACTCAGTGGATTATTTAGGATTTTATGGCGCAATAACCATTTTTCATAATTTCGGACGAAACGTCTGATGGAAATTGTGAAATTATTTTTAGGGGTACTCCGGGGTTGAATTTCGGTAAACGATTTTCACTATAGGTTAATATGAATATTTAGAATTTTTCAGTACTAAGTTTATTACGCATTTTTTTGGAGTAAATAGTAACCTCGATAAGCGCACCCACTGCAGTGTTTTCAAAATCACAGTGTGAAATGTCCAAATTAGGTTGGAGGAGTTTTATTTGGACACTTGGCAAGATCTTAGCCACACATAGTGGATAATATTAGAGACTTGGTACAAATAGGAACCATTAGATGGATTTGTGAAGGAAGTCAAGGTGTGAGATTATGTCACCTAAGCAAAGCTTTGTTTCATCTGATCAACTAAATTGTGCTAGACCAAAGAGGATTTCAACCCTAGCAAAACCCTAAATGGTTGGAATCCAATTGAAACCCCAAAAGCTTGGTTGAAACCAAAACCCTAAATGGTTTTCCCAAACCCTAAAGTTGGCCTCCAACCTCTTTTTAATCCAATTTCTAGCATTGTGTTTAATCAATTGATTAAATCACATCCACATGCTATTAATTAATCAAATCCTTGTTATGACATCATTATCCAACCTTTTAAACCTTGGAAATTTAATTGGGCCAAGAAAAATTGGTTTTGGATTTGATAGCATCTCAAAACCCTAACCAAACCCCCTTTAAACCCCAAATTGAAGCCCACTTGGTGGGGCCCACCAAGGCCCACGAAATTGGCCACCTTGGCAAAGCTTCTTGGAGAAGTTTCCTCCCCCACATGTCAGACCATCCACTGCCATTGGCTACACCCAATAGTGCCTTGATGTGAAGGAGAAATCCACTCCATCAACCTCCATCTTTCACAGCTGCTACAGGTAGTCTTTGCCCCTCACTATTCCCCACTTTATGTCACATAGCCACCTCCAATCAAGGGTCATTCCAGCCCAAAACTTCCCCCTCCAGGAGTCTATAGTCGTGCAAGGCACTTTTCATTCCATTTTATCACTTCTTTTCCCCCGTTCTTAGAGAAAAACCCAAAAGAGCTCTCTCGGGCAGATTTCTGGGACTTTTTACGTGGCCATTTACGACCCTTTGTAAGTATTTTTGCACGATGATTCCTTCACATAAGTTGTTCATATTTGAGTCTAGTTTCCGTGGATATCTTATTAGTCTCATTCCATGCTCATTAGTTGGTCAAAAGTATTTTTAACCATGGAAAGGTCATTCTGGGCTTGAAACTGGAGAGTATGTTATGTTTTGGAAGTTTTGACCAAGCTAATGGACATATCTTGGTCCGAAAATTTTATGGAGTGTTGTTAACATGTTTTTATGAATGTTCATTGAGTTTTTGTTGCATGAATAAAGCTTTTGATGATAGATTTTCTTAGAGTTAGCAACTTGAAAACTGGAAGTGGAAAAACAGTTTCTGTTTTGTGAAAGTTTGAATATTTCGTGGTTTAATCTTATTCCAAAGGCTTTAATATTTTTATATGACGATCATAAGCCTCTTATATACATGTTAGGATGTTAGTTCGAAGATATTTAGTATTATTTTTAAAGATATGATTTTCTATGCAAGAGGATTTCGGTTAGGCCTAAACTTTGATGTTTTTGAGTTAGATCCATGTTTTATTAAATTTTAGCCATGTGATTTTAAGTTTGATGGTTGGATCTTCTTTAGGACACATTTTTAAACCATGAGATGTTTTAGTTTGAAGATCCCATGTGTATAAGCCATGGATCAAGAATTTGATCAAAGTTAGTGGAGAGAAAAGTTTTTGTTTTGGACTAAGTTTAAAACCAAAAACTCCAAGTGTTGTTTTGTGATTTTTGGTTGCTTTTGTTTGATGATTTAAAGCATGGTCGATCTTAGGATGATGTTATGAATATGTTAGAAGTAAGATTTGATTTTTTGGAATTCTTGGAAATGTTTTAATTAAGGTCAAAACTTGTGATTTAAGGGTTTACTTTTTGTTAAAAAGTTTGGATCTTTTTACAAAACGTTTTGTGTTGATGATTAGCTTTTCTTAATGGATATTTTAAGTGTATTTTTAAACTTAGGATAGGAAGATCCTTATTGCAAAATTTTGGTTTAATCATGGGTTTTGAATATGGAAGAAATTGCAACCAAAATCAAGAGAAATGGTCTATGTAAATTTCTGCCATAGTGAGTTTTTTATAGTTGTGATTGGTTTTAAATTTTTCTAAGTTGATATTTGAGTTTGAGACAAAATTTACATGAGGAATGTAAATTTTGGTAAATTTTGGAATTAGGATGTCAAATCCTTAAGTTAGATGTAAAATGGTCATTTGCCCACATGTAGAGGGTAAAATGATAATTTTACTCTAAGTTGTCTCTTTTCACATTTCTAATTGTTAGTAATTAATTTCTAACTTTTAAAATACTCTCTTATAGTTCCTCGTGTTTCGCGCTTTATTCTAGTAGAACGCGACGATCGAGGTAAGTTAGCTTTTAACTTACTATCAGTTTAATGTGTATGAGTGATAAGTAAGGGAACTAAATTGTATGTATGCATGTTATCATATGTGCCATGCCAAGTCATTACATATTTATCTGTTATACAGAATTTATTCTGTCATGAATTATTCATCTGTTACAAAAGATATTTTGTCATGTATTCCTATACATTGCAAGTATGTCATATTAAGTTAAGTATGCCATCTGTTACATGTATTTCATGTCACGTAATATTCACGCTCACATGTTACACCATGTTAAGAAATGTTGGCTGTTATATGGTATGCCATGTTACAAAATGTTGCATGTTACATGTATGCCATGTTATGAAATGTACTCTGTCACATTTATGTCTTGAAGTATGTCATGTCTGTCATCTTACGTTCATGTCACGTTATGCTACGTCAGGACTTTTGTCTTTTATGTCACGTTCATGTTACGTCATGTTACGAAATGTCATGTATGCCAGTTAAGTTATTCATGTCAATCACGACCCTAAGCGCTAGGATGGGGTAATATCCTAGTGGAACTCCTTTGTTCACGCTGGAGTGTCTAAATAGGTGTGAAATTCCTGGGTTGACGAAGTACAGTCAATAGGTTGCAAATGGGGCCTAATTAGCTGGTCACCGAAGCGCGCCAGACACTAATGCCGATGGTGCCACACATTATGTTACGTGTGTCCACAGCAAGTGTGGCACAAACAAATAAGTCATGGGGCCATAACAACTGTGGATCATACACTACGTGAGACACAGCAATTGTGACACGTAGAATACGTGGGGCCACAACAATTGTGGAGTACGTATTAACGCACTCACAGCTGGTATAGACACTTGTGATGTGATGCGGTAATCGGTAGGGACACACGGCTCAAGGGGACCTGTGTAGCACCCATATGGTCACTTTAATGATTAAGTCTATTGAATAAGACTTCAAGTTCATGTATTTCACGTTCAAGCCATGTTTCAAGTTCACGTTATGTTATGTTCAAGTTTACGTTCACGCAATCATGGTAATCCCATGAGACAAGAATATGTTTCAAGTTCATGTTATGTTATGTTCACGTTTACGTTATGTTCCAAGTTCACATTTATATTATGTCATCCTCAAGTTCATGTTCAAATTATGCATGTTCACGTTCATGTTATGTTTCAAGTCCATGTTATATTTTAAGTTCACGTTCATGCTACGTTTCAAGTCCATGTTATGTTTCAAGTCACGTACATGCTAAGCTTCAGTTTCAGTTTAAGTTATGCCAGTTATGTTATGTTATATGTCAAGTTATGCTATGATTACTTATGATTTGATTATGCATTCATGCTTTTACTGTCATGCATGCATCATTAACCTGTGTGGAAGTTTTCTATTAACTTGCTGAGATTTGTAATCAAATCTCACTGTGGTAGTCTCAACTACCATTCCCCCCGAATGATAGATTTTGTTATAGGATCTAAAGGAGAACCGAGAATCGACCAACTGGAAACGATTGACTAAGCGACGGTGCGATGTAGATGGTAGTACAGTAGTTACCTCAAATTACTACTTGTATTTGTGGAGTTCAATCTCCAGCACTCTTTTGATCACAACCATATGAACTATTGTTGTGATCTTAGTTATTTAACATGTCATTAAGTATGAAGTATATTTTAAGTATTTGGGATATTTCAATTTGGTGCATAGTATTTCTAAAGAAAGAAAGAAATTTATTATCCGCTACGAATATTGCATAATGCTAGATGCATGTTAAGAACATTGCATCTTATATGTCATGAACGGGGGCAAGTAACCTCGTGTTGCATGTCCTGATGCTTCAGATGTCCGTCCGATCCCAAGCAGAATCTGGGGGTGTCACATTAACTGTATGAAGTAATGCTTATGAGTTATCGGCTCATTTTAATTTTTATGCATGCCCCTCCCCCAGAGAGATTGAATGAGCAGCACGCGTCAGGACGGACATGACCCAAGGGGAAGAGCACGGAAGTCTAGGCATTAGTGTTTCAATGTATGAGAGGCCTTTTATTGTTAAGATTGATGTTTTCCACTGAAAACCTCTTTTATTCTCAAAGCACATTTTATTTTATAACGGAGAGTCTTGCGCCCTGGGTATAGATAAAAAGTTGAATCGAACGGTAATTCCAGTCGTCCTTTTCTAAAGTCATATTATAAAAAGTCCCACTATCAAGGACAGGAGTTACATGGTGGTATCAGAGCAAAGCCCAGGTTATACTAGACTCTATAGCATTCTTTTCAAAATAAAAGAGAGAAAACTCTTTCCAATGGGAGAAAACTTTTTCCAAAGAAAGAAAACTTTTGAAAAGCGAACTGCAAGTGAAGGAAAAACCTAGACTGACGTCTTCCCAAGGCATGTCTCAACCTGCAGTAAGTATGAGAAAGTATTTTATTCTAATGCTATGATATTTTCAAAGTATGACCTAATGAACGCATGCATGTCAGACTGGCAACTAGAAAGAGGTAGTAATGCTAGGTGCATAGAATGTAAGAGGTATCAGAGACTGAACGTAGTCAAAGGATAAGGAATGGACGATGGAACGTTCGGACATGTAGCAATAGTTGCTTGCTAATTGAGGAACCGATTAGAAATGTTAGAAATATTGCAATAGTTAAGAAACGTATGAACAACTACGAGCTAGGCTAGGACCGAAACGGAAAACGAGATGGCAACTTCAAGCCTTGCTGGCAAGAATCTTATTATCGAAGGTATGAGTGCTACATGATGGATGGGCTCAAGTGCTTCAAACTGACTTTAAGCATGTCGATGGTGGAGTGACAAGACGTGAGGACAAAGTTTTGTACAAGAAGTGATTGAGATGCTGAACGTGAGCGAAGATGCGTGAAGACAACGAGAGGACTAGTATGAGCGGGCCCATAGTAAGGGTAAGCAAATTCTTAGAATACTGTGCAAATTCCAAGAACGCTAAGCAAAATCCCTAGAACATTAAGCAAATTCTGAGGATGGAATTTATTTAAGGTGGGGAGAATGTAACACCCTGCTCCTTTCGTCTGACGTAAGTAAGTTCTGAGGATGAAAATTATATAACAGTCTGCCCCTTTTCTCTAGCAACTGTGAGTCTCATTATGCGTGCCGAACCTCGATGGCGTGTTTCTAAACATATTATGTGAGTTCTAAAGTATGCCCAATGTTTTAAATGCACTGGAAATATTTATATGGGGCACCTCCAGCCATCATCGGCGATCGCCCTACCAAACCCAGCCCCTCACGGCATCCCTCCCCCTCTCTTCCCGAAATGGGTTTAGGCACATGGGTTCCTTACCCATCCAGCCACCGTGCGCGTCTACCCAGGCTAATGTACCTCCACCACCTCAAACCAGTGACCACCTCTCACAAACCCAGCCACCACGAACCTCCCTCTCCCTCTTCATCACACAAATGCACAACACCCATAAAAATGGGTTTCACACGGGTTAAGGCCACCCACAGCGCTAGCCGGTTTTAGCCCCACCAAGCACCTCCCCTGGCCACCGTGACTCCTCCTCGAGCTCCTCCAAGCCAAGCAAGCCCTCCACCTCTCTCAAGCCCTTTCTCTATCCAGCAGCTCCTCTCCACCTCACAGCTTAGATCTGCCGCCGTGTCGCCTCCACCTCACCACCATTGCTCCACCGTACCCTTCTCTAGCCACCTCTAGGGGCCAAAACAGCCACTAGACATGGGTTAGCCACCACGTACGACTCTTCCTATGTTCCACCTCGTCCCCACCACCACTAGGCCACCATGAGCCCTTCCAAGACCACACTTAGCTATTCAAACGCCCAAACAGCCATTGTACATGGGTTAGCCACCACGTACGACCCTTCCTATGTCATCGACTGTGACAATCAGCAAGCAATGCACGGGTTATCCCGTCGATGGCCTAACCATTTATCCCTTGTTATTTATGTTATTTGTTAGTTGATTAGGTTGTGGACTATGCTGTTAGTATTGTGGAGTTCGCTGTATTGTGATGTGCTGTGTAGTGAAGTGTTGGGCATAGTTGGGAAGTGTGCTGTGAAGTGTTGTGGATTGTGCTGTGTAGTGTGGTTGTGGAGTATGTGTTGTATTGGTGATGTGGCATGTGGAATGGGAAGAGTGCACGTGGAGTGTACTTTGTGTGGCGTAGCGTGAGTAAAGGGAGTACACATGGAATGTACTCCATATGGTGGACTGATGCACCATATGGCGGGTATGTTGTAGTGGTGATGTAGCGTAGCATGTGTGAAAGGAGTACACGTGGAGTGTACTCCATGGGGTGTAGCGATATACCGTGTAGCGTGTCGCAGAGATAAGGATGGTTGTGTGGTTGATGGGTGTGGAGCGTGGTGAGTAGTGTCAGGACCTGTGGAACAGTGTCCCGAAGTAGTTGTGATGTGTCCCGTAGTCTGAGGTGACAAATGTCACCGTAATTGACTTATGGCTCGGAATATGTGTGAAGTGGCAGAACAATTGTAAGAGTGAGCAGTGGGAGCATGACTGGGGAATGTATGGATGGGAATGAGAATTTAGTGTGAGCTCAGATGCATGAAGGTAGTGATGGGTGTATTGTCTAGGATTGAGATGTGTGAATCTGTCGGTCAGAATCATGCATCGGAATGTGGTCAACAGGAAGAGTAAGACAAAGGTCTTAGTGTCTAATCCTAAGGTGAATTATGGGTTCACCTTAGGGGATGAGCACTCGAAGTAGAACGTTGAGTTTGGAAGAGGTAGTGGCCGTAAATAGGTCCTGAAAGTTTTAGCATAATAAAGGGCACGTAAGAGCACGAGATAGAAGGAGAGTGTTCCAAGTGATGTGTAGCTCTATTTCTAGTTTAAGTTGCTTATGCATTAGATAGAGAATGACGTTAAGGTTATGTGTATGCATGTAGGTTGTCATCTGACACGCACATGACTGGACTGCATGATATGAAAGAAGCATGGAGTCCAGTTAAGTATTACATTCATACTCTTATAGAGTTTTCCAAAATACAAGAAATGAAAATGAAATGTTTTTCCTGTACAATGCCTTCTGAAACGGCACGAAAGATGTTTTACAAAAACATGATTTGTGTAAGTGTTCAAAGGTATACGTATGTACGGTCCTCCTTGGTTGCCCTTTTTTACGCACCCAAAAGTATTAATTGTAAGCATGTGAATGGATGACTATACGCAGTATCTATTGTATGTATTTTTCATGAAAAGAAATGTTGAGGCTTGTGCCTCGAGCTTTGACTGACGCGAAGAAAGAGTTTTCAAAAGTCCCTATGAACTGATGGTTTTAGAATGCCATGAACCGATGCTTTAAATGATGCCATGAAAGACGCTATTTAAGCCCATGCTTTTAAATGGCATTTTCCATGAACGAACTGTTAAATGAAAGATAGAGCTTAAATGAACTGAAAGAAAGGACTGAACATTTAATGCATGAAAATACGTAACGACCACATGAATGAATGAAAAGGGTACCAAATGAATAGGCAGATTGCAATGCCGGGTAAGTAGTACTAGTAGTGCATCCAGTGCTGCCCCCTAACTGAAAAGGGATTCCCAACCTATGGCCACGGGCTGAGTCTGGGTCCAAAGGAAGACTGCTAACTCCAACGCATGGGGTGTAACAGTGTGTACCAGCCAATGAAAGTGATAAGAAAGAATGTGACGCCCCCAGATTCCGCTTGGGATCGGACGGATATCCAAAACATCGGGACATGCAACACAAGGTTACCTACCCCCATTCATGACATATAAGATGCAATGTTCCTAACATGCATCTAGCATTATGCAATATTCACAGCGGATAATTTTTTTTTTTTTAGCAATATTATGCACAAAAATTATAATATTCCAAATAGTAAAAACATAAACCATGCATGCTTAAAACATCCACGATTACAGCATGGGTCTCAAAAGACTGTAATCATAAAACAATGGAGACCTGGCTCTTAATTACATTGCCAAAATACACTATTGGGCTAGTTCTTTGAGTAACTCGCGTAACTTTACTAACGATGCCAGAATACTATCCAAAGACCTAACTATGGAGGCTACAAGCTTCGTGATGCATCTACGGCGTCTAGTCAACCTTCTCCAGTCTACCAGTGTTTGCTCCCTGCTCTGATCCTGATACATCGCCTACCATTCGGGGGGAATGGTAGTCACGGTGAGATTTGATTACAAATCTCAGCAAGTTAATAGGAAACTTCCATATAAGTTAATAATGCATGCATGGCAGTAAAAGCATGAATGCATAATCAAAGTCATAAGTATAGCATAACTTGACTTACAGCATGGCATAAATGACATAACTTGAACTGAAACTGAAACTTAGCTTGACGTGACATGGCATGTACGTGAACTTAAAACATCACAAGGACTAGCAACATAGCATGAACGTGAACTTGAAACATAGCATGGGCTTGAAACATAGCATGAACGTGAACATACATAATTTGAATATGAACTTGAACATAACATGAACCTGAGCATGACATAACATAAATGTGAACTTGAAACATAACTTGAACATGAACTTGAAACATATTCTTGTCTCATGGAATCACTATGATTGAGTAATCTTATCTCATAGGGTTACCATGATTGACATGAACTTGAAACTTGACATGAACGTAAACTTGAACATAACATAACGTGAAACATGTTCTTTTTCAATAGACTTAATCATAAAGATGTCTAAACCAGCTGTGAGTACGTTAATACGTACTCCATAGTTGTTGTGGCTCCACATATTCTACTTGTCACAATTGCTATGTCTCGCGCGCTCCTGTGACCAGCAAGTTATGCCCCATTCGCAACCTGTTGACTGTATTTCATCAACCCAAGAAATTTCACACCTATTTAGACACTCCAGCATGAACAAAGGAGTTCCACTAGGATATTACCCCATCCTAGCACTTAGGGTCATGATTGACATGAGTAACTTAACTGGCATACATGACATTTCGCAACGTGGCGTAACATGAACGTGACATAAAAGACAGAAGTCCTGAAGTAGCGTAACATGACATGAACGTAAGATGACAAACATGACATACTTTGAGACATAAATGTAATAGAAAATATTTCATAACATGGTGTACAAGTAATAGACAATATTTAGTGACATGGCATAACATATAACAGAAAATATTTCGTAACATGACATAACATGTAACAGATGGCATATGTAATGTGACATACTTGTAACATATAGTAACATGTGATAGAATATATTATGTAACAGATAATATTTTTGTGATAGAATAATTCATGTAATAGATAAACATGTGATGGCATGGCATGGCATCTACAACAACATACGAACATAAACTGTAGTTCCCTTACCCATTACACATACACAGTAAACTGATAGTAAGTTAAGAGCTAACTTACCTCGATCGTTGTGTTTTACGAGAATAAGCGCGAAACACAAAGAACTGTAAGAGGATATTCTAAAGGTTAGAACTATAATTACTAATAATTAGAAATGTGAAAAAAAATAATTTAGAGTAAAATTACCATTTTGCCCTCTATATGTGGGAAAATGATTATTTTACTCCTAACTTAAGGATTTCACATCCTAACTCCAAAAATTACCAAAATTTACATTCTTCATGTAAATTTTGTCATAGACTCACATAACAACTCAGAAAAGTTTAAAACCAATCACAACTATGAAAAACTCACAATAGCCGAAACATTTATAGACCATTTCTCTTGATTTTGGTTTCAATTTCTTCCATCTTCAAAACCCATGATTAAACCAAAATCTTGTAACGAGGATCTTCCTATCCTAAGTTTAAAAATACACTTAAAATATCCATTAAGAAAACCTAATCATCAACATCAAACTTTTTGTAAAAAGACCCAAACTTTTTAACAAAAAGTAAACCCTTAAATCACAAGTTTTGACCTTAATAAAAACATCTCCAAGAATTCCAAAAAAATAAAATCTTACTTCTAACATATTCATAACATCATTCTAAGATCAAACATGCTTTAAATCATCAAACAAAAGCCACCAAAAATCACAAAACTTGGAGTTTTTAGTTTTAAACTAAGTCCAAAACATAAACTTTTCTCTCCACTAACTTTGATCAATCTCTTGATCCATGGCTTAAACACATGTGATCTTCAAACCAAAACATATCATGGTTTACAAATGTGTCCTAAAGAAGATCCAACCATCAAACTTAAAATCACATGGCTAAAACTCAATAAAACATGGATCTAACCCAAAAACATCAAATCTTAGGCCTAACCGAAATCCTCTTGTATAGAAAAATCATACATTTACAAATAATACTAAATATCTTCAAAATAACATCCTATCATGTATATAAGAGGCTTAGGATCATCATATAAAAATATCAAAGCCTTTGGAATAAGACCAAACCACAAAATATTCCAACTTTCACAAAACCAAAACTGTTTTTCAACTTCCAGTTTTCAAGTTTCTAAATCTAAGGAAATCTATCATCAAAAGCTTTATCCATGCTACAAAACCTCAATGAAAATTCATAAACACATGCTAACAACACTCCATATAATTTTCAGACCAAGATAAGTCCATTAGCGTGGTCAAAAATTCCAAAACATCTCATACTCTCCAGTTTCACACCCAGAATGACCTTTCCATGGTTAAAAATACTTTTTACCAACCAAATGAGCATGGAATAAGACTAATAAGATATTCACGAAAACTACACTCACTGATGAACAACTTATGTGAAGGAATCATCGTGCGAAAATACTTACAAAGGGTCAACAATGGCCACAGAAGAAGACCCAGAAATCTGCTTGAGAGAGCTCTTTTGGGTTTTCTCTCTAAGAATAGGGTGAAGAAGTGATACAATGGAATGAAATGTGCCTTGCACAACTTTATACTCCTGGAGGGGGAAGTTGTGGGTTTGAATGACCCATGATTGGAGTTGCCTATGTGACATAAAGTGGAGAATAGTGAGAGGAATGGACTGCCTGCAGCAGCTATGAGAGATGGAGGTTGATGGAGTGGATTTCTCCTTCACATCAAGGCACTATTCGGTGCAACCAATGGCAGTGGATGGTCTGCCATGTGGGGGAGAAAATTTCTCCAAGAACCTTTGCCAAGGTGGCCAATTTCGTGGGCCTTGGTGGGCCCTAACCAAGTGGGCCTCAGTTTGGGGTTTAAAGGGGGTTTGGTTACGGTTTGAGATGCTATCAAGCCCAAAACTAATTTTTATTGGCCCAATCAAGTTTCCAAGATTTAAAAGGTTGAATAATGATGTCATAACAAGGATTTGATTAATTAATAGCATGTGGAAGTGATTTAATCAAGTGATTAAACACAAAGCTAGAAATCGGGTTAGAAAAGGTTTGGAGGCCAACTTTAGGGTTTGGGGAAACCGTTTAGGATTTCGGTTTCAATCAAGCTTTTGGGGTTTCAATTGGATTCCCACCATTTAGGGTTTCACTAGAATTGAAACCTTCTTTGGTCTGACACAATTTGGTTGATCAAATGAAACAAAGCTTTGCTTAGGTGGCATGATCTCACACATTGACTTCCTTCACAAATCCATCTTATGGTTCCTCAAGGTGCCAAGTGTCTAATACTATTCACTATGTGTGGCTAAGATCTTGCCAAGTGTCCAAATAAAACTCCTCAAACCTAATTTGGACATTTCATAATGTGATTTTGAAAACTCTGCACTAGGTGCGTTTATCGAGGTTACTTTTCACTCAAAAAAAAAGCATAATAAACTTAATACTGAAAAATTCTAAATATTCATATTAACCTATAGTGAAAATCGTTTACCGATATTCAACCTCAAAGTGGTCCTAAAAATAATTTCATAATTTCCAACAGACGTTTCATCCGGAATTATGAAAATAGGCTATTGCGCCATAAAATCCTAAATAAACCATTGAGTCTAATGGCGTAAACCATAATGCATTCTGATACTTCTAATTACCTCAAATAATTAAACTCACATTTCTAGCATCAGAGTGAGTAATAACACTGACTATGTTGACAGTCTAAAACCTGTGCGATTAGTCAATTCGTAAAAACTTATGCGGTTTTCACGAGGTTCCTAAAGTCAATATAAATTTTACCAGTGAATTTCTAGTGGGCTGTTACAAAGAATGTATAAATGTATGAATCCATCGCATTCTTTAAGAAATGAAGGCACTGACGAAAGAAACGTTTTACAAAGAGAAAACCCATTTTTAAAGAAAAACCCCATCCAGTGAGGTTTTCAAACGAACGCACGTATGCATGTACATATAGTATGTATGGTATGATGAATGCATGAATGAAAACCTATGTTATTATATTTTAACTGTACGAAGTAATACTTACGAATAATCTACTCATTTTAATTTTTATGCATGCCCCTCCCCCCTAGAGGGATTGAATGAGCAGCACATGTCAAGACGGACATGGCCCAAGGGGAAGAGCACAGAAATCTAGGCATGAGTGTTTGAATGTGGGATTGTAATAGATCTTGCATGTATTTCTCATGGAGACACCATGAAAACAAGGCTAAAAATCATGGAGAAGTGGTGACGAAACTAACTGGCAAAGTAGAGGTACGTCGCAAAGAAAACGAGGAGCTCAGAAATCCCGAGCGAGAGCAAGATGGTGGGGAGGCCAGTGACAATGAGCACAGGGGTCTCAAAACATGTAAGTGGGACCCAAAAAGGAAGAGGAGCAGAAACACATTAAGGACGAACTATGTAGCCTCAAAGAGAAGTACAAGGAAATAGCGTGGAAAGTAGGTGATGTGCTTAATTTCTATACAAGTTTTGTCATACTTTTACTCTTAATTTTATGCTAGTTTGTGTTTAATTTTCTTATTTATTGGAGTTTTTATTTATTTTGTTTATTTTTGTTTAGGAATAAATAAATCAAAGGAGTAATGGAAATTGAAGGAGTCATCAAGAGAATAAGAAACGTTCATTTCTTGAATTCCTGAAGTACCCTTCAGTATTTGGAGGATAACTTTTTCCAAACAATGCCAATAAGGGAAATTTCAGTGTTTACAAAAATCCTAGAGCAAATCCTAGAACATGTGTTAAAGCCTTGGCCGAAAATGAACATCTAAATGCAGAAAGGGCGCATCAAGTCAAATGTTGCAAAACTGTCGAATTCCAGAAATACCCTTCAGTATTTGGATCGTAACTTCTTGTGGCAAACCTCAATAAGGGCAATCTCAGTGTCTATGGAAAGCTGCGATAAAAACCTACAACTTTTGTGTTTAAGCCAGAGCCGAAAACAAACAACTTCAGGGAGGAAACGGCATTTCAAGCAGGAGGTTGAAAATCTATAGAATTGGAGTTTATCAACAATAGAGATTCTTGATCTACATGGAGTTTCCTTCTTAACTCTTTAATATTCTCTTTGTATAATTCTCATTATGAATTTCAGAATTATTATGGTTTGTTTTGACTAGATTATGAACTAATCTCTATTACTAAGGCTACGATGTAGCCTCTCCATGACAAACCCGAATCTTATTTTTATGCAATCATAATTTTATCATTCCTTTTGAGTATATATCATTGAGTTTAATGCTTTCAATTATTTGGCCAATAGTTGAATGATTTGTTGTGCATATTAATTCGAGAGATGATGCATGTAGTTTAACTTCATATGATATATGCCATGAATTGAACGAAAGACAAAAATGTGCCAATGTGATTTGAGCAGCTTTTATGTGAAATATTATTAAGTTTAATGTGCTCAAATGGTTTTAAATTTGGATAGACATATCACAGATTATCGTATGTTGAGTAATTCTAATTCTACTCAAGAGAGGGTCTTAGATAAGTTAGAATTTTTCGCCGCCAAATAGGGTGATAATTGATTGATTGTATGGTTAGGATTTGGGATTGGATTGGTTAGGTGAGTCGGATGCCTTAGTGTTTTATTCTTGGGTGAAATCTTCTTCTTTTCAAGTGTTTGGTTAGTTCTTCATTTGTTGATTTAATTTAATTTGTTGCTGCTTTTCAAATTCAAAATCCACGACTTTTCTTGATTTTCAAATAACTTAGAATTAGAACAATTTCAATAGTTAATAGGTAAATAGTACTCATGGGTTCAACATCTTTCTTATCATTATATTACTTGATACGATTTCGTGCACTTGCGAAATTTCACAACATGTTTTTGGCGCCGTTGCCGGGAACTGCTTGTTTTCTATTATTTTTTATACCAACTAGTTCTAAGTTAATTTGAATTTTTTTTCTAAGTCTTGATTGTTAATTTTGTTTTTGTTTTTCTTTTCAAGATTCCCAAGTTGTGCATGAGATGTACTCGAAGCTTGAATTTAGTATCTTTTGACCTTGAAATTGGATGCATCCTTCATCATTTGAACAAGGAGAATGAGGATTTCACAACCAAGAACAAAACAATGGAAGATCAACTAGGAAATAGGACTTTGGGAGATTATGTTGTCCCTTTGGTCACCGGACTTCTAGCACTAGACGACCTACCATTCAAGCCAATAACTTTGAGATAAAGTCAGCTATTCTTCAAATGATCGCTTCAACAGTGCAATTCAGTGGCATGCCACATGATGATCCAAATGCTCACATAGCTAATTTTCTGGAGTTATGTGATACTTTTAAACATAACAGGGTTTTTGATAATGCTATTAGATTGAGACTCTTTCCATTCTCCCTCCGAGACAAGGCAAAGTCATGGTTAAACTCACTTCCACTGTTAACCATAACTACTTGGGACTATTTGGCTAAAACGAGTCTAGCAAAGTTCTTTCCCCCTGCCAAAACTGTGAAGATGCGAAATGATATCACCACTTTTGTCCAATTTGATATGGAGTCGCTTTATGAAGCTTGGGAGAGGTATAAAGAATTGCTTAGAAAGTGCCCACATGATGGACTTCCTATTTGGATTCAAGTGCAAACCTTCTACAATGGTTTGCAACCTACAACACGTAGAATGATTGATGCAGCCGCGGGAGGGACTTTGATGGAGAAATCACCAGAAGATGCATATGAGTTGGTGGAGGAGATGGCAACCAACAATTATCAATGGCCAGTGGATCGAGTGACAACAAAAAGAACTCAGGGAGTTCACGAAATTGATTCTTTCTCAGCTTTAGCTGCTCAAGTTGCAGCTTTATCTAAGAAATTAGACAATGTCAATGTGAGTTCCATTCAATCTACTAATGCAATTTGTGAATTTTGTGATATGGGGGTAGATTGTCAAGTGGGAAATCCATTCGCCAATAATAGTTTGGAGCATGTGAACTTTGTGTCGAATTACCAATGACAAACCAATCCTTATTCCAACACTTACAATCCAGGACGGAGAAGCCACCCAAATTTCTCATGGAGCAAATCCCAGAATGTTGTCAAGCCTCCACCGAGTTTTCAAAGTCAACAACAAGAATATGGAGGAGGTAATGGCACAATTTATGGCCAAGGTGGATGCTAAATTTCAAGAACATGACATTGCTTTAAAGAACAATGAGAACACCATGCAGAGCATTGAAAGGATGCACAGTCAATTGGCAACATTTATGTCTGAAAGGCCTCAAGGATTACTTCCAAGCACCACAGAAAACAACCTGAAAGAGCAAGTGAAGGCCATTACTTTAAGAAGTGGAAGGTAGCTTAATTTAGAAGAGAAAGAGAAAAATTCTGGAAAAGAGGAGATGACTGTGAGAGCCGCATTGCCAACCCCTGTTCCGAGCCCAACAATGAAAAACTCGATTAATCCTCCTGAGTCTTCTTCTCTTACTTCTCATTATGTTCCTCCTATACATTTTCCTCAAAGACTTCAGAAAAATAAGCTAGATAAACAATTTTCCAAGTTCCTTGATGTTTCTAAAAAGTTACATATTAAATTTCCTTTTGCAGATGCCTTGGAACAAATGCCTAGCTGTGTCAAGTTCATCGAGGAGATTCTATCAAGCAAGAGGAAATTAGGAGAGTATGAGACCGTGATGTTGATCGAAAAGTGCACTGCCATTTTGTAAAATAAGTTGCCACCAAAGCTTGAAGATCCAGGGGATTTTACTATTCCTTGTACTATTGGAAACTCTTATTTCGAAAAAGCTTTGTGTGATTTAGGTGCTAGCATAAATTTGATGCCCTTTTCTATTTTCAAGCAATTGGGGATAGGAGAGGTCAAGGCCATTACCGTTTTACTTCAATTGGCAGATCGATCCATTAAATGACCAAGAGGTATAGTAGAGGATGTTCTTGTTAAAGTTGACAAGTTTATTTTCTCTGCAGATTTTATTGTTTTAGATATGGAGGAAGATAGAGAAACCCCACTTATTCTTGGTCGACCGTTCTTAGCCACGGGAAGAACTATCATAGATGTGCAACAAGGAAAACTAATATTACGGGTGCAAGATGAACAATTTATATTCAATGAGTTTGAAGCAATGAAATATCTGTCAACAACTGATACATGCTTCAACATAGATGTGATTGATGAACTTGTGGTAGAAATGTTTGAAGAGAGTTATCCTAAGGAACCACTTGAGGCATGTCTTGTTCAATCCGGCTCTTCCAATTCTGAGAATTCCAAGATAAGCAATTGTGCACACTATTTGGAAACATCTCCACCTTACTTGCCTAAAGGGAAGTCAGAAAACATAACATTGGGCGAAAGCAATACTCCACAAAAGCCATCCATTATTGATGCCCCTTCTTTAGAACTCAAACCTCTTCCTTCTCATCTTAAAATGCTTATTTATATGATTTTTCTTTACTCGTAATAATTTCTTCATCTTTGACAGGTCTTGAAGAAGAGAAGTTATTTTGAGTTTTGAGAGCTCACAAGCAAGCTTTAGGATGGACTATAGCTGACGTTAAGGGAATGAGCCCTTCACTTTGCATGCACAAGATTTTAATGGAAGACAATTAAAAGCCTACGGTGTAGCCACAAAGGAAACTTAAATCCGAACTTAGAAGAAGTTGTAAAAAAGGAAGTTCTCAAATTGTTGGATGCCAGAATTATTTACCCTATTTCAGATAGCTCATAGGTAAGTCCGGTGCAAGTAGTGCCCAAGAAGGGAAGAGTGACGGTGGTAGATAATGAAAATAATGGACTCAGCCCAACAAGAATGGTCACGGGTTGGAGAGTGTGCATAGACTATCGCAAGCTCAATGATGCCAAACGAAAAGATCAATTTCCATTTCCTATCATTGATCAAACGTTGGAACGGCTTGCCGGTCATGCTTATTATTGTTTCCTTGATGGATACTCGGGATACAATTAAATCCAAATTTCACCAGAAGATCAAGAAAATGCCACTTTCACTTGCCGTATGGAACATTTGCCTACCGGAGGACGCCCTTTGGTTTGTGCAATGCTCCAACGACATTTCAACAATGCATGATGGCCATTTTTTCGGATATGGTGGAAAAGTTTATTGAAATTTTATGGATGATTTTTCTGTCTTTGGTTCTTCATTTGATAATTGATTAAATAATTTATCTTTAGTTCTACAAAGATGTGAAGAAACTAACCTTGTTCTTAACTGGGAAAAATGTCATTTTATGGTGCAGGAAGGAGTTGTAGTTGGGCATAAAGTTTCTTCCAAGTGCATTGAGGTAGATCGAGCCAAAGTAAAGGTCATCGAAAAATTACCTCCACCTAGCATGGTCAAGGGCGTGAGAAGTTTCTTGGGACATGCGGGGTTTTATTGTCGTTTTATTCAAGATTTTTCTAAGATTGTTAAACCCCTTTGTTCTCTTTTGGTCAAAGATACTCCATTTAACTTTTCCAATGATTGTTTGTAGGCATTTGCACTTTTGAAGAAGAAGTTAAGTTCAGCCCCAATAATATGTGCACCGGATTGGGCACTTCCATTTGAATCGATGTGTGATGCAAGTGATTACGCAATAGGAGCCGTGCTTGGACAAAGGAAGAACAAGGTTCTCCATGTTATCTATTATGCAAGTCGTACCTTGATGGATGCCCAATTAAATTATGCTACTATGGAAAAAGAATTGTTAGTCGTGGTCTTTGCTTTTGATAAATTTAGATCATATTTAATTGGGTCAAAAGTAATTGTTTACACTGATCATTCTGCTCTTAAATATTTATTAGCTAAAAAGGAAGCTAAACCAAGGTTACGTAGGTGGATTTTACTCCTACAAGAATTTGATTTGTAGATCAAAGATAGAAAGGGAACCGAGAATCAAGTAGCCGATCATCTCTCTATACTTGAGCACACAACAGAAGAGGCAGCCCCACTTTCTCCAATAAATGAGGTATTCTTGGATGAACAACTCTTTGTTGTATCTCTAACACAAGTTCCTTGGTATGTAGATTATGTAAACTACTTGGTAAGCAATGTGATCAATCCAGAGTTTACATACCAACAAAGGAAGAAATTCTTTTCAGAGGTCAAGCACTACTATTGGGAGAAACCTTTCCTCTACAAGCATTGTAGTGATCAAGTGATTAGGAGATGTGTACCCGAGGAAGAGATAGAGTTGATCCTAAGACATTGCCATTCATTAGAGGTTGGTGGGCACCATGGAGTGAACAAAACAGTAGCTAAAGTGCTCCAATCAGGTTTTTATTGGCCCACCATTTTTAAAGATACTTATGCTTTTGTTTCTTCTTGTGATAAATGTCAAAGAAGTGGTAATATTTCCTGAAAAAAAAATTAAATGTCATTAAATAATATACTTGTTGTTGAGCTATTTGATATTTGGGGCATAAATTTCATGGGGCCATTCCCTCCTTTTTCTAATCAATACATTTTAGTAGCTGTGGATTTTCTAAATGGGTAGAGGCCGTGGCCTTTCCTACAAATGATTCTAAAGTTGTGATGAATTTTTTGAGAAAGCAGATATTCATTTGGCTTGGAACTCCAAGAGTAATAATTAGTGATGGGGGAAAACATTTTTGCAACCGGCAATTTGAGGCACTCTTGAGAAAATATGGTGTTACACACAAGGTTGCCACTCCATACCATCCTCAGACTAGTGGACAAGTAGAAATTTCTAACCTAGAGTTGAAACGAATATTGGGGAAAATTGTGAGCAACTCAAGGAAAAATTGGTCCAAAAAGTTAGACGATGCACTATGGGCATACCGGTCATCCTTCAAAACTCCAATTGGTATGTCCCCCTATCGTCTAGTTTACGGGAAGGCATGTCACTTATCGGTGGAGTTGGAACATAGAGCTTATTGGGCTATCAAGACTCTTAATTTTGACATAGAGGCAGCAGGTGAGAAGAGGATATTAAAACTCAACAAGATGGATGAGTTTCGGCACGCATCCTATGAGAATGCTCTCATATATAAGGAGAGAACTAAGAGATGGCATGATAGACACACTCTCAAGAGAAACTTTGAAGTTGGCCAAAGAGTTCTACTTCATAATTCCAGACTTCGCCTCTTCCCCGAAACATTACGATCCCGATGGTCTAGACCATTCACGGTAACAGGAGTTTTCCCGTATGGTGCCGTTGAGGTTTCTAACGACTCAAAACACACATTCAAAGTTAATGGTCAACATTTAAAGCCCTACTTCAGGGGAGATTTCAACAAGCAAAAAGTATCCATTGATTTGATTGATCAGTGATTCAAAGAAGGAAACATCAAGCTAAAGACTATAACCAAGCGTTTTTTGGGAGGCAACCCAAATTACTTTCCATTATTTTATTTCTTTTTTGTTTTTGTTTTTTTTTCTTTCTGATTATTCCACTTTTATTTTGTTTTTCATGCTCTCACTTTGCAAATTGTTATTTTTCTTCTAAAAAAAATAAAAACAGGGCAGCTCTGTGTCCCTTGCTAGAAGAGCCTTCCACAACACTCCTTTAAAACACACCAGACCTACCATTGCACTCAAGCAACATTTTCAGGAAAGTTTACTTTGATCCTTTCAATTTTGCATCTCTTTTGATTCTTCACATTGGGGACAATGTATTCTTTAAGTTTTGGGGTAGGTGTCATTTATTTTGGATTATCTATTTATTTTCACAAAAAAAATTGAAGAAATTTGAAAATCACAAAAATATTTTGTTTTCCTTTTGTTTTGCTTTTGGGTTGATGATCACAAGCCTATGATATTACCTCATTGAAATTGAGTTGGATTTTTGGAAAATGCTAAATTTGTCTTGTTTGTGCTTAATTCTTGTGTTAACTTGGGTTATTTGAATTCCTTTGAACACTTTTGCACAATACCATGATCAATAAGTTGTTTTGTTGGCTTAGTGCATACTTACGTGAATTAGATATTTTCTAAGATCTCACTAAACTCTAGAACCTATTTGATAATATCTCGAGGTGAAATCCTAGGCAGCACACCACTAGAGAAATGATCTAGGCCATCAAGAAAATTTGTTACTTGCTTCGTCATTGGAGAAGAGAAAAAGTTTATTAAAGAGTTAATAGAGCAAGAGCAAATTTTGTTATTCTTTAAAAAAATTAATACAAATAATACAACCCGTCAAATAGGATGATAATTGATTGATTGTATAGTTAGGATTTGGGATTTGATTGGTTAGGTGAGTTGGATGCCTTAGTGTTTTCTTCTTGGGTGAAATATTCTTCTTTTTAAGTGTTTGGTCAATTCTTCATTTGTTGATTTAATTTAATTTGTTGCTGTTTTTCAAATTCAGAATCCACCACTTTTCTTGATTTTCAAATAACTTAGAATTAGAACAATTTCAATAGTTAATAGGTAAATAGTCCTCGTGGGTTCGACATCATTATATTACTTGGTACGATTTCGTACACTTGTGAAATTTCACAACAATAAGTACATCGTCAACGGTGAACCAGTTGCTCATGAGCTTGGGTCTACCCTATACTGAGGAAGTGATGGTGGTTCCTTTGCCATCGATGTTCAAAGTTTCCGCTATAGAGATGTATGATGGAGGAAGGGACTCTCTGAGCACCAGAGACTTTCAGGACTCACATGATACTACATGGCTTCCTTGGGGAAATAGCTTGGGCATTCCCACTAACTTTGAAGGGGGTCAGCACGTGTATGGTTTGGGTCACTAGCACCTAACTCAGTGGACAGCTTCAACGAGCTAGTCAGACTGTTCCTAACCCAATTCATGTCCAGTCAGAGGAGGCAGTGTCTGGCTTCGTACCTCCTCACTATCAAACAAACGGAGGATGAAAGCATGAAGTCCTTCTTGGCCAAGTTCAACAGAGAGCGCATGACTACCGACGACCAAGACTAGAAGATAACCTCGGTGGCGCTCCTGGGAGGGGTGGTAGGACCCCGTGTTTTGTGGTCCATGGCCAAGCCATGTAATACCCTGCTCCTTCTTCTTACGTACGCTTCTCCTTTCTGTCGTACGTTTCGTCTTTATGACGTAAGCAAATCCCAAAGGCAGAGATTATGTGATCATCAGCCCTTCTCATTAGCGACTGCGAGTCACGTTATGCGTGTCGAACCATGATGACATGTCTCGAAAGATATCGTGTGACTTCTAGGCCACGCCCAATGTTTTAAATATGCTGAAAATATTTATAAGGAGTATTTTCATTGTTATTGAATTAAGATTTGATCTTAAATATGACAATCATAATATTCTTGAAGAGCTCCAAAAATATTATAATTTTTGGAAATTATTTTAATATTATTATTAAAATGATTTCAATTATTTAAGATATTATGAGATTTAAATTATGTTGAGAACTTTTATTAATTAAATGGTTTAATCCTTCTAAATATTTTAAGTGAGACTTCATCATTTTATTAATGATGAAGAATATTATTTTATAAACTAAATAATATTCTACCTTAATTCCTCTAAGCGCTTTTAATTAAGTTAACGTTTACTCATTTTCAAATCAGTATTTGAGATCCATCGTTAGATCGTTACGTGGATCCCTAGATGAAGGGATTGGGATAAATACCTAGACCCCCTCACTTTTCCCTCAGCTCCCTCTCTCTCCTCCCTCTCCCCAGCGTACAACGTACACATTCCACCCCACGCCCGAACGGCTCCAAGCCTCAGCCCGGCGCCGCCGTGCGTCACCAACTCTCACCGCCGGCACCATCGGCTGCACCTCCCTCCGGCGAGCTCAACCATGCCAGCCTCTCTCTCCCACGCTCCCTCTCTCTCTCCGCTGGCCATGTACAGCTCAAATGGGCTTGGTGCGCGTAGCGCCGTCGTGCGCCGTCCTCCGGCGCCACCACTCCCACAACAGCTTCCTATACCACCGGCCAACCTCCTCCAGCAAGTAGCCGAAATGGGTCTTTGACCCATTTCCCCACCATGTGCTGCCGTACGCGGCCACCCACGACCACCATGCGACGCCATGGACCTCCTCTCCCCTTCCCCTTCCTCCTCCACGTGACCCGAGGCCAGAAGCTCTCCCTCCACCTCATGACTTCTCCTTCTCTCCACGCATGGGTTGCACACTGTGCACCGCCACCCACGACAGTTGACCACCACCTCCAGCCTCCTCAGGCCGCCACCAAGCCAAGCCAACCACCCACGACCCCGATCTGCCACCCACGAAAGCACACTCTCCCTCACTCTCTCACTGGTTTTCCTCCCCCTTACACGGCCACTCCTCCCTCCTTTGCCAAGAGCTACCATGGCACCACCCCAGTGCCACCACAAGCTCCACCAGCAACCCCTCAGCCCAATCTTAGGTCCAAACCACTACTTTATGTGGTGGGTAACCACTGCACGTGATGGACAGTCACTGCGCGTGATTGACCGCCACTGCACACAGCTAGATCCGCCGTGTTATGCTCCTTGCCATCATCACGAGCCATTCCAAGACTACACCTAGCTATCCAAATGCCTAAACAGTTAACGT
Organism: Juglans regia; assembly: GCF_001411555.2. Lineage (NCBI taxonomy): Eukaryota > Viridiplantae > Streptophyta > Magnoliopsida > Fagales > Juglandaceae > Juglans > Juglans regia. Next base: position 23,205,875 of record NC_049903.1, read on the forward strand.
ACGTGGGTTAGCCGCCACGTACGACTCTTCCGACATCATCGACTATGACGATCAATGAGCAACGCACGGGTTATCCCGTCGATGGTATAACCCTCTATCTCTCGTTAATTATGTTAGATATTGATTAGTTATGTTAGGTTGTGGACTGTGCTGTTGGTATTGTGATGTGGTGTTGTGTGATGAAATGTTGGGCATATATGAGTTGGATGGAGATGTATTCTGCCATGTTGTGTGCTGTGAAGTGTTTGGTGTAATTGGAAAGTACGCTATGTAGTGTTATGGATTGTGTTGTAATGGTGGCGTGGTATATGTGGAATGGGAACAGTACAAGCTGAGTGTACTCTGTGTG